>NW_028244484.1:0-163337 GCF_964263255.1 Lissotriton vulgaris
TGTACTAGTGTTGAAGATACATCCACAAGCATATTATTTTTTTTAACTGCTATCATTGTCAACCAACCAGCAAGCCTATAGCAAAAGGCTACACTTGCTGGATGCACAAAATCTCTTCCAGCCAGTGCCACTTGGTCATCAACAAAAACTAACACTGAACAAGGAGGCATGGCCACAAAAAGAGAAGACAGGCAGGCCTATGACAAAAGCCCACTGGCTGGCTACACAAAGTGGCCTCAGCCACATGGTCAGAACAACAACAACCAGCAAGGAGGCATGGCCACAAACAGAGAAGACATCCAGGCCTATGGCAAAAACACAATGGCTGGCTACTCAAAATGGCTGCCAGCCACAAGGTCAGAACAACAACAACCAGCAAGGAGGCTTGGCCACAAAAAGAGAAAACATGCAGGCGTATGGGAAAAGCGCACTGGCTGCCTACACAAAATGGCCTCCAGCCACATTATCACAACAACAAGCAGGAGGCCTTAAAAACAAAGAA
This sequence comes from Lissotriton vulgaris, assembly GCF_964263255.1. Lineage (NCBI taxonomy): Eukaryota > Metazoa > Chordata > Amphibia > Caudata > Salamandridae > Lissotriton > Lissotriton vulgaris. The sequence goes on from NW_028244484.1 coordinate 503, forward strand.
CAGATGCAGGCCTATGGTGGACACTGACTATCTAAAATGGTCCCTAGCCACATGGCATGGGGAACAACAAAGGCAAATGGTGGCATATGGCAAACACACACACACCCACACACTGGCCAGACATAAGAGGCATGGTAACACAGAAAATACAGCATTAATTCAGCAATGCCAAAAATTTAAATGAACAAGGCTAAAAATATTTACAACACACATCCTCCAAAGCCATTCCCCACCTATACACTGTTTGCAGGGGGAAAACATGAAATACCACAAACAAAACACATTTTGTATTTTGATCCATGGTCTAAATGATGTTTTCAATTCAACAGACAACACAGAAACAGTTGTTTCATGCACCCATGAATAGTACAGGGCCTACTGGCTGGACGGCTCATTGGCAGACTAGGCCAAAAAGTGAGTTAAATCAATATTGCAAATGCATTAAAAAAAGTTGGAGAAAATGTAGTAAACTGTGCAACATTTTCCTTCACAAAAGGAGAAGAAATAAATGATAAAAAATGACTAGGCCCCTACTAAACCTGCAGGCCACCCACCACAATAAACTTTAAAAAATGAACAAAAGTACAAACAAATCCAGGTGCAAGCCCCCAATCAAACAAACAACAACCTTATACACCAGTGTTTCAACTCACTTGTGATATCTCAAAAACAAAGTCCTTAAATCCAACAGTATATATGCAGCAGATAAGGAGAGTGATCATTCCAGCTCCAAATCCCAATGAAACGTGATCAGGAGCGAGACAAAGCACTGGGAGGAGCCTGCTGGACAAGAACAGCAAGGTGGAGTCTCTGGGGCCCTGGCTCCTGGTTTGAAATAAAAGTTTTAAAAAATGGCTTCTTGCACCAAAAAAAAACCAACTCCAAATGCCAGTTTGAAAATAAAATAAACTCCAAATCCCTCTCAGGTGCATTCTCAAGCAGGAAAGCTGCTCAAACTCAGCGTTTGCGATCAGCACTAAGAATACTAGATTGGCACCGTCATGGCCGGAAGCCATGTGAGTGAGCACAAAGTCTTGCCGGAACTCGCTAGCGGTGTGAGAAGTCTGGCGCTCGCAATTGGGAGTCAAAGAAAACTCAAGCGCAAACAGAAAAAAACTCAAATGGCAGAATTCAGGAACAGAGTGTACGAAATCCGCAAACGCCATAAGCGGAGCGGAGCGGAGCAGAGTTTACCGCCCGGGCTTAGGAGAGAGTAGACAAGGCATTAAAGCAGTAGAGGTTGGCTGTCAATGAGCCTTCCTCAAAAAGTATCATATGTGCAGCAGCCACAAGACTCTTCCAAAAATGTTCAGAATTTTCTGATGGTCCACCCATGGCTCACTAAAGAGAAGCCATCACCAGTAAAAGCGGTGCTCTGGCAGTAAACACGAAACTTCAAGTTTAAGTAGATGAGGGATTGCTAGACACTTAATTGTGAAAATTGCACATAATCCCAGAGGACATAATAAAACAGTCAAAAGCCCAAGCCAAGTAAACCAAAGTCACTAGTTTCTCAATTCAGATGGCATCAGAAAACAGTTGGAAGGATGTGAACTAGTCAGAAAATAAGAAGAAAGATAGGTCAATTTTGACAGAAAACACATTAAATGCGCTGGTGGGTGCTAATGCTTTGGCTCAGATGTCAACATCAAATTATAAACGGAGTGGACTAAAACAAGCCTTATTTAGAAGATGATGAGTCTGGAAACAGGCTTTACAAAGCAGCCTTTTCCACGTATTACCTTTACCACGTATCCTTAACAACGCATAAGTATATATTTCCCCTAAGTATAACGTTTTTATATACATATCCTACGTTATTACCTATTTTCCAAAGCATTTATTGTTTTGCTAATAACGTTGGTTCTATTTGATGAATCTTCATAAAATCTTCAAGACTAGTTTGCCACTCACTTCTTTTGTAGTCAGAAAAGTTTTGGATTGATTCATCAAGTGGGGGCTGAGAAAAACAAGGGATCCCAAAATGCAATTTCCCCATGCAATTTCTCATAGGGATTTTAGATACAACTACAGCCCAAACCACTGAACGGAATGACACCAAATTTGATAGAAAGCCTGATCTTGGTCCAGAAATAGTGCTATTTGTAATTTGATGTAAATCCACTCAGTAGTTTTGGAGTAATTGAAGAAAAAAGATGTATTTATACCTAGAGATGCTGAGTCACCGCAGATCCACTTCAGAGTAATGCCATGATTGGCTGGCCACAGCCTGAGAGAAAAGTTGCAACTGCCATTTTGTGCATTAGGACATAGTTCCTGTTGGGGGAATAAAGAAGAAATAGGATAGAAGGGGTCAGGATATAGGTATCCTGACCCCATGGGACTGATAAAGGGGTCTGTAAGGGATCCCTTACAGGCTAAAATGTATAGGTCCACTGTGGGGCTTAGTGTGGCACTTGGTGCGAATCTGCAGCAGATCTGTGGATCCAGATCCCAATTAAAAGATATACTCACACACAGACCCTCTCACACACTCACTCGTACACCCACTTACACACCCACACAACCATCATACATCCATACTGCCAATCACAAATGACTCAGTGACCCAGAACACTACTCACACCCACTCGAGCACCAATACAGCCACTCACACACTCAATCAGAGGTGCGATGAACCACTCATATACCCACTCATAGACGCAAATAGATATTCTTCCACCCCACATACTTACCTACGCAACCTCTCACATACCCACTTAACACATTTCTACAGCCACTCACACATCACCTCAGAGACCCACAAAACCTCTCAAACAGCCACCCACAGACCCACACAGCCTTTCATACATGCACTCACTCACCCACTGACACAACTACTTAAACACCCCCACAACTACTCACACACCCACTCAGAGAACCAGAAAACCACTCACATACCCATACAGCCGCTCATACACCCACTCAAAACACCCAGAAAACCACTCACACACCCACTTACACACTGATATAGTCACTAACACATCCACTCAGAGACCCAGAGAACCACTGAAACACCCACTCACAGACCTACACAGGCACTCACACACCCACACAACTGCTCACACACCCATGAAGCCACTCACACAACCACTCAGAGACCCACAAAACCACTCACACACCTACACAACTACTCCACTCTTGCAAAAAGTGAATCTAGATGCTAGCGACCCAAATAATTAAATGCCAATATGGCATTTTCCATTTCCAGCAAAGGTACTGGTGAAGGCTTTTAACCAAGAACTTAGAGCCTTCATTCACAATAATCAAATTCTTGTCCTCTTCAAGTTTGGGTTCTGTGCTCAGCATAGCACGGAACTAGCCTCAATCGCAGCCACTCAAGGACTGAGGCAGACACTAGATCATGGAGGAAATGCGGCCTTGAGCCTAATGGATGTATCAACCACATTTAATAGGTCACTCACCAAGTGCTGATTGACCTTCTTGCATCTATGGGAATTCAGGACAGAGCCCTTGCTCTGCTAACTTCATTTCTTGCAGATCGCACTCAATCGGTGGCCTAGGGAGACTTTTTATAACCATCCTTCTGCTTGCTATGCAGGGTACCACAGGGGTCCTCCTTGAGCCACACTCTTTGTAACCTATGTGTCACCCCTCTTGCTGACCTTATTAGATCAAACAGATTTTTTCTAGTATCATATGCCGGCAATACACAAATCATTGTGTTGGTAACAGGCAACCTAAATGTCACAGCAACTCCCAGTTCCAAAACTGTATGCTACACATTGGTTCCTGGATGCAGGACAACTGACTAAAGTTAAATTAATCAAAAACAGAAATCCTACTCTTTGGTAATAATCCATCTTTCTGGTCCCCCACGCGATGGCCATCTGAACTTGGACCTTTCCCAACCCTCAGTTTCAAAGCTAAAAACGTAGGCCTAACCTTCGACACAAATCTATCTTTTGATGGAAGGATCAATCATACCACCACCACATGCTTTTTTTATTCTAAAAGTTCTCAGGAAGATTCCTCCCTATATACCATCAGTTTTGCAGAACACTGTGTTACCGCACTCATATAATCAAGATTCGATTACTGTAACACCCCTTTTACTACTATACACAAAAGTGGTTTAAGAAAGCTGCAAGTCCTTCAGAATGCGGCTGGCTGTTTTCTCCCAGGTAGTCCAAGACACAAGTCTGCAGCTCTGGGCTTAGTCCAGTTACACTGTCTGCTACTCGAAAAACACATTAAATTCGAAGCCTTGTGGATTGTTTTACAATGTCTTCATGGCCCAGGCCCAGCTCAACTCACTCAATCTTTTCGACTCCATGTCGAGTCCAGATCGCTCCGCTCTTCATCAAATGGCAAGCTTGTCATTCCCCATGGTCAAGACTGTCAGATGGGATGAGAAAATATTCATCTCCAGCACCTCCAGGTTCTGGAACTCCCTATCACATATTGTTAAAAGTAACTGTAGCATGAGGGAATTCAGAAAAAGTATAAAAACCTCGCTGTTGAACCAGTAATTGTTTAGCGTCATTTAATTTTCCATCGACACTTCAGTAGTCAGCACCTAGACACCTCTGGGTAGTAGTCGCGCTTTACAAATACTATCTTCATTTCAGTTCATACAGCCACTCACTCACCCACGCAGACACCTAGTAAAACCGCTCATACACTCACATACACACTCATACAGTCATTCACACACCCACCCAAAATAAAGAGAAGCACTCACATACCCACTCACAGGGCCACAAGGGCTCTCACATACACACTCACATGCCCACATAAACACCCACTTACAGATTGCATAGCCACTCACACACCCACTTACAGACCCACACAGCTACTCACCCACTCACAGACCCACACAGCTACTCCACATGGACTTACATACCCACCATACATTCACACACCCACTTACATATCCACACAACCACTGACACAGATGTTATAGGAAATAGCATTACAACACCATAGAAATTTGATGAAAAAACAAAAAATACAGGGATATTATAGCTAGGTTCATATTGTACATACATAAAACCATAGAAATTCAGCAGTTATACTTATCTCAAATAAATATAACTCATGCTCTAAAGTAACTATAACATATGCACTCTCCATGCACTACTAATTATCCCACATATTACATTACTCGTGACATCTTCTATGATATCATTGATATCACTGCAACATTTGCAGTGAAAGCATTGATGAGAAAACTGTGCATGGTGGGGGTACAGGTTGTTGTTACCTTACTGCACAAGTTATAGCTATTTGAGATAACTATAACTGCTGAATTTCTATGGTTTTTGTGTGTAAAATCTGAGCCTAACTATAACATCCCTGCAACCTTTGGGGGCATATTATCAAGGGGGTTTATCTCCGCTTTTTTGGCTTTAAAAGCCAAGAAAGCGGAGATAAAATTATCTCCCTATTACCTAGCTGTCGCTAACACCAGTTAGTGACAGCTAGTAGGAGATAGCGACCATCTTGGGCCCCGCTTTGCATGTCAGTGATATTTATCACTAATGACATGCAAAGTGGGCGTGCCAAGATGTTAGCGACTGGAAACAGTCGCTAACATCGCTATCTCCTATTACCAACTTTTGGAGATATTCGCGCTAAGTGCGAATATCTCCAAAAGCTAACACCTGCCCCTGAGCAGTTCTTAGCCATGTTATCCAATGGTAGATGGATAACATGGCTAAGAGCATTAGCTCGGTAATGCATGAATATCGCTGACTTTTCAGCGATATTCATGCATTTCGGCCGATTTTTATCGCTTAGGAGATAAACCTTGTTAATAGCAAGGTTCCTATGCGATAAAAATCGCTGCAGCTCGGCGATAAAAATATCGCTGCTAAACCAACATAGCGATAATTATCGCTAGTTGTTGGTAATATGCCCCATGGTTTTTTAATACATTTCTAATGTTTTTTAAGATCTATTTCCTAACTATAACATCTTTGTAACCTTTGGATTTTTTCAGTGAATATATATATATTGGAATCCAGATTATACCGTAAGGCTACGGCTGGCAATAGCATTTTACATGCTGCCAGCTCGCACCCAGCACATTTGATCTCCAGTATCCCTTACGGGGAAATGCTGCGATTAAGACATATTTGCAGCAACCCCGGAGATTTGGAGCAGGCACAGAAAGAGAGCGAATCTCGCTTTCTTGAAAGGGGTTACTCAGTCCAAGTAATAAAGAGTGCCATACAGAAATCCATGGTCTTATCCAGAGAGGAACTCTTGGTGAAGAAATCTGAACGCCAAATAACATCTATGGAGAACACACAGGGTGAGGGGAAGCCAGAGGCGAACTGTTTTAGAATAATAACTGGCTTTAATAGACAGCACAAACAGATTCGCAAAATATGTGATAAACACTGGCCTATCGTTACCAAGGACAACGTTATAGGTAAAGACCTCCCCAAAAGAGTATCACTCACTTTTAGCAAAGCACCATCTATGCGTGACCATATTATGGTAACTAACTCAGAGCCTTATGTAAAGTCCTCATGGTGGCAGGAAAACAATGGTTTTTACAAGTGTAAAACTTGTAAAGCCTGCCAACATGGAATTAACATCAGGAGTTACAGAGACGGTTTCACTGACACGCAACACCCAATAAATCAAGTTCTAACATGCAAATCAGAATTTGCGGTGTACGTTTTACAGTGCCCCTGTGAAAAGAAATATGTGGGCAGCACCAAACATGCTGTCCACAGGAGAATCCTCCAACACCTTCGTGCTATCAGCAACGGTGACAATACCTATCCGGTGGCTCGCCACTTTAGGGAATGTCACCAGAGCGACAATACTAATCTCAAGTATTGGGTGATTGACGCGATTATCAACAGCAGAAGGGGAGGTGACAGGGAAAACAAGTTAAGGAGATTTGAAACCAAGTACATCTTATTGCTCAACACTAAGACCCCAATAGGCCTTAACATCACGGAGGATCTTTACACTTGCCTGCCCTGACCCCTTTGTCTATTTATGTCTCCTCTTCATGGTAGTTGTGCGCGAGGGGAACCCGGCCGGGTGAAACTCGTGCAGATACCATGAATTGGCTGCGACAAAAACAAATAGTCCAGAAATCTGACCGACTATAGCTGCTGCTTTCAGATAAACCAACAACAATGAATTTATAAATTCACTATGCACTTGTCAACATTGTTTAGTCTATTATTTTGGTTGTGGTAATCACTATTTTTCTACGGTAGCATGCACTATGGTTTTATTGCTTTTTCTAATAATTTACAAAAGGTAGAAAACTCGAATATAATATGAAAGTTGAATCTAACTTTGAAATGCAATATTGGATCAATGACCAATATGAGTAGGGAGGCATAGCTACACTATGTTATGACGAGTTCTGACTATAGAATATGAGGTCTGGGTTTCAACAGCAATACTGAGCCCTAGGAGGAGAATAATTAGCATATTTTGCACGGATCACTGAAATAATATCGAGGGACAAAATATCGACTTGCCAAAATATCGTGGACAAAATATCGACAGTCAAAATATCGAGTTTGTATCTACAAACAGGTAAGTACAAAAATAGCGAGTACAAAATATCGTTAACAATAATATAGATGTAAAAAATATCAACTTTATTAAAAACAGTGTTAAATTAAATTAATATTAAATTTTAATTACTAAAATATACTTAAAAATACTTAAATTAAATTATAATAATTAAATAATAAATGAAAATAATAAAAATAATTTTTTACAATCTTATTTGTTGACCCTGAACCCTAAAAATACCCCTTTACCCAAAAACCCAAAACTGACCCTGAACCCTAAAAATACCCCTTTACCCAAAAACTGAAAACTGACCCTGAACCCTAAAAATGCCCCTTTACCCAAAAACTGAAAACTGACCCTGAACCCTAAAAATACCCCTTTACCCAAGAACTGAAAACTGACCCTGAACCCTAAAAATAGCCCTTTACCCATGAACTGAAAACTGACCCTGAACCCTAAAAATACCCCTTTACCCATGAACTGAAAACTGACCCTGAACCCTAAAAATACCCCTTTACCCTAAAACTGAAAACTGACCCTGAACCCTAAAAATGCCCCTTTACCCAAAAACTGAAAACTGACCCTGAACCCCAAAAATACCCCTTTACCCTAAAACTGAAAACTGACCCTGAACCCTAAAAATGCTCTTTTACCCAAAATTTATCAATATTATTTAATTACCAATTATTATTAATTAACAATAACAATAAAGTAAATATATTAGCACATTAGCTGTAATTATTTTAATAATTAATATTATTTTTTCCCAATTAATTACTTAAAAATAACACAAAATTATATATATTAAAAATGTACTCTAATTAATGTAATTAACTAATTACAATTAATTAATTACCAATTAATTACTAATACAAAATATGTTCAAAATTATATTAATTAATTAACTAATTATTATTAATTAATTATCAATTAATTATTAATTAAAAATATTAACAAACATATATTAATTAATTAATTATTATTAAATTACTTCCCACCCTATTCCCCTATAAACCCACAACCCGCTACAGAATTACATTACGCAATTATTATAAAAACAAAATTCATTTAATAAAATATTTTATAACATTAAGACACACTTTTCACACATATTATTACATAAAAATACACTATATTTTTGCTATCTATATTTTATACAGTCGATATTACTTCACTTACCTGAAAAACGATATTTTTGTAGTCGATATTATGTCCAGTCGATATTTTGTCCAGTCTATATTTAAAACTCGATATTATGTCCAGTCGATATTTTGGAGTCGATATTTTGTCTGTACACCATTTTGCACATATTTATTGTAGATAAATTATTGACATTTTGCCTCAAATTTGCACATTTTGCGATATTTGCACATATTAGAATTGTCTATGATGTATATACGAGATGAATTATGCACTTGCACTTTATTCTATGTATTTCTCCTTTGTCCTCATGTTTTTAATCGTAAGCAGACTTGTCGTTTTCATGTATTTTACAGTGATTGTTGTTGCCATTATTAATTCACTCATATTGGCATCCAGTTATATATATTTATGACGCTAGTTCTACTAAGGGTATTTTACTATCATGTAATTTATTTCATAAAAAGTTAATGCTACCATTTAGTAGCTGGAAGTATATTTTCCATGTCCATGCTAATGAAATTCACAGGTGATACTCATTATTTATCGTCACTAGCACTTTAAAAGGGCTGTCCTACTATCAAAACGTTGTCATGTGAACAAGGCTCCGTTGAGCCGAAACGTCTTTGACAGTACCTCTGCAATAAATAAGCAAGAGCCCATCTGGTCCGTGTCCGAGTTTCCTTTGCTGGCTGGCGAGACTCGTTGCAGCGCAATCAGAAAGCGGTATTCGTAATATATATATATATATATATATATATATATATATATATATATATATATATATATATATATATATATATATGTATTATATTACCTACTGGCGGTCGCCAGTAGGTATATATAGTTAGGATTTTTTTTCTATGGAACTTTTGAAAATTCTATGTCTAATAACTTTGGCGTTTGTGGACGGAATCGGCTGAAATTTTCAGGAAAAAATGGCACATTTAGTTTCTGAGCAGCCCCTGAAAATTTGGGGGGGGGGTTTCATCAAGGGGGGGCTGAGAAAAAAGGGGGTCCCAAAACGCGTTTTTCCCATTCATTTTTCCATAGGGCCTTTGGCCTCACTTTTAGCTCGAACGGCTGAATGGATTTACACGAAACTTGGCAAAATTGTAGGGACTGTTTGCCCGATGTGCCTTTGCTGGGTCTCAATATATGTGCTCCAGTGGATTTTGAGAAAATAACGTTTAAAAAAACAGATATATCTGTGACAGCGTCCTAGATAGCGCTCCAGATCGCGTACTTTTCGCGTAACGGAGCTTTGCGAAGCGAAGCTGATTGGCTCTCCGGTGTCTGTCAACATTCTAAACAGTCCGTAGCGGCCGCCATCTTGTCTCTCGGTATGATCGAGAGACAAGAGTAGGCCAAAACGAAGGGGGAAATGAAGGAAAGGGGGCAAGGTAGACCCCTTCTGATTTCCTAGGATTGATGAGGGGGATATTAAAGTGCCCCGCGGGGCCAAAAAAAAAAAAAATAATAATGTTTTTTTCGTGGGGTGCGCCCTGTTCGCGTACCGGAAAGCGGTCTGGGGAGCGTACTATAAGGAAACAAGAATGTTTTCCTGGAGATCTATCACAAAGAAAGGTGTCGCCTGCAATTAAGGTCCATTGGCGGGGGCCCCTCCTTGGGCCTCTCATGGATGGTGTCAGGAGGTATAGGGGAGGAAGAAGGAGACGCTCCTTCAATTGCAAGGAGACCATTCACAGACACAATGGGGGGCCCATTGTCCAGCATTTTGGCGCACCCTCAGTTTTAACTTTTAGACCACAATCAATTCTCACACCTATGAAGGTGTGAGAAATGCTTGTGGATTAAAAGTTAAAACTGTGGGGGCGTCAAAATGATGGACAATGGGGCCCCCACAGTGTCTGTGCATGTTCTCCTTGTAAGTGGCCAGTTATGTAATTTGGAGGGGGCCTTGCGCACGTTCCCTTTTAGCTCAGGGCCTCGCAAATCCTTGGACTGGCCCTGCCATAACTAAAACAGAGAAGTCTATTTTATTCTATAAGTATTACAGAGTGAAAGAATAAAACTGTTTGAAAATGTTTTTCTAATTAGCTTTCAGTACAGAACATACTTCAGTTTTAAAAATAATATCTTACCTTTTAAATATAATTTGAAGTTATCAGTTGATTTTTTGTTCTGCACTTCACGAAGTAGTAGTCAAAATGGCTGTGTTTCTCTCTCTTTGTATATATATATTCAGGTACATAACCAATCAAATGTCATGATATAATAGTAGAAATTGAAAGTAATATTTTAATTGGTTGTCATTTCCAACACTTTCGATATGTTTTGTGAAGTAATTTACCTCAGGGATTTTAGAGAGTTCTACATGCTAAATGGCTAAATGGTATTCCAACTAAATTTGTGAAAATGGTAGGGATTGGTATGTAGTATTAGCTACTGTTTAATTGGTGAAAGTGTCTCAAGTGATTTTTCTGTAAATTACTTACCCACCTTTTTTGAGCGAGTGCTTGTCAGTGCGTTTCCCGGTACGCGAACTTGCAGTGTTACGGGAGTCCTCCATTTTGTGTTTCGGTAGAATTGAGATACAAGATGGAGGGTAAATAATGTTCAGAATGGGTAGATTGGGGTACTTTAGACGTATGCTGTTTCCCTAAGTTTTCTGAGGGTGGCTGAGGAGGCTCATATATGTCGATAAAAAAAAAAGGTTTTTTTCGCGTGGTTAGCTGCAGGTACGCGAACTGGGTAGCGTACCGGGAAGCGAATATAGGTGAAATTAAGTGAAAAAAAAGGTTCATTCGAAATTTTAAAAGAGTACACTAAGTTAAGGTAGCTCTGAAAAGAGCTTTTGGGTTTTGTGTATGTTCTAGAAAGTTATAAGTAGGAACCAATACACATTCTTAAATTTAGTATGAAAAATCTGTTTCCCTCATCTGAAAAATGCACGCCATCTCCTCTGTAGATATCTTGCATGTAGTAACGCAGTTATTGTTGTAGATGCAGCCCATTCCATGGTCCCTCATGTAAGCTGAAACAGACTTATTTACATGCTTCCTCGATTTCTCAATTTGTGGACAAAATTGATTAGACCACCTCCATTTTTGTCTTTGGCATATATTAGAATATACAAAGGCAGTTTGAGGAAAAAGTGTCATCAATTGCTCAAAGGTGTCCTTTATAAGCATTTCCAGACCTACCCCAGTCAAAGTGCCCAAATCGTTTCCTCCACAGTGCACTATTATGAGGTCAGGGGTTGGCAAATGTAAAAAGGTTTTCACCAATGGTATCAATTGGTGACATTTCAATCCTCTTCGACCAATCCATTTGATTTCCACATTTTGTAAATTGAGGTTGTGTAAATTTCTGTTATCAGCATACCTGTGAGCCCAGTGGACGTAGCTATGTCCCAGAATCCAGACTGAAAACATGGCTAGAGGAGTTTTTGCTGCAGTCAGATGAAGTGTGGGAATGATATGGCAGTTGAAATAGTGATGTTTGTAATGTAAAAAACTGTGGAGTTTAAGTGCAAATGATTCATTAGCAGTGATTGGTGTATTTTCATTGCTGAAAACAGAAAGTTAGGGTGCATGGATGTGTTCTTTGAAAGATGTATTTTGAATGGTTATTTAAAAATGTTGTTATGAAAGATTGCAGTGGATTAGCAGGTGTACTGAGAGTTCAGAGTTCATTTGAAACATTGTTGTGTGAACTTGTGGCCACGATAGGTCAGGCAGGCGGTAGTTGCTATGGAAAAGAGGTAGAAAGGGCAGAGGGGGGAAGGGTGTTGATTTGAAAAAAGTGAGGGAAGAGTTTTTATTGGCTGACATGAGAGATATGTGTGTTGAATATCAGCGTTTCGGTGCCTTTGTTGGTTCCAGCCTCTGGAGTGCATACCTTTAATTCTGGTACAGATTAATTGGTGTGTTTCTGAGACTGTTTTCAATTTCAAAAAGAATTTGTAAAGGTGAGTTATCGTTTATATATTTTAGTTAAAGAGTAGTAAGCTTTTTTGTGTAAATAAGAAAGTCAGCTGTGTATTTAAAATTATGTTTTGCGTCAAGTGTTTGCATTCTGCTTTCAAAGGCGATTTTGCATTCTTCATTTATAGAATCTGAAAAATTATTGGTTCGGTAAAATACCGAATCGGTAATTTTACCGATTCTGTAAATTTGCTATGTAGGGGGGAGTCTTCTGAGTCTCAAATGACTTAACAAATGGGTATTTTAGCATGAAATCAAACTTCATGGTAAAATACCGATTCCGGTGTGCATGCACATTTGTGCATGCACACGTATGTTATGTGAAAGGCAGACCTGTCCTTACATGAATGTAGGTGTATAATTGTTTTACATAAAAGGTTTTAAAACTTTGTTTGAAATCAAATGCATGCACACTTAGGGCCCGATGTAGGTGGTCGTTTAGGCCATTTACCGACCGGTTATGGCCGATTTCGGTCGTTTCCGACCTGTAAATGGCGAAAAGGTATGTAGGCGCCTAAATCCAGGGTCACATGTAGGTAAATTTACATTTACAGAATCGGAGAAATTGTTTTTGATGGTAAAATGATGTGACTCCTGCAATGCGTTGCTTTTGCGGAACAGATATATGATGTAATTGTGTTGTTAATGTTACGGTGTACATGTAAAAAATGATGCATAAGTGTTGCACGGGCATTGTAGATACTCTCCTATGTGTGCTTAGCAATTTCAAGTCACTTCCCCCGGGTTCAAGGGCCTTGTAAATACGTCCCCATGTGTGTCTGGTCATTTGAAGTCATTTTCCTTGTAGTGTAAGGCCCTTGTGCATACGCCCCCATGTGTGCCTGGCAAATTTTCATTTTGATTGTTTGAGTTACATAGCCATGTTAAAAGTTATTGAAAAAAGGTGCAAGTTCCTTAAAAAAACGTTTTCATGTGTATTAGGGCATTTTAAGTCTGTTCCCCATGAATGTAGGGGCCAGATGTAGGTGGCTGAAAATAGCCATTTACCGATCGGTAACGGCCGAATTCGGCCGTTACCGACTGGTAAATGGGCATTGACATGTAGGGGCCCTTAAATGTTGCGTTTTCGGTAATTTTACCGAATCGGTAATTTTACCGATTCGGTAATTTTACCGATTCGGTAATTTTACAGATTTGGTAATTTTACCAAAAATGCAAGATTGAAATGTGGGTAGCCAATTTTCCATTGGCATATGGCTTTCAGAATCAGTATTTTACCATGGAATACAAATCCATGGTAAAATACCGATTCCTGTGTACATGCACATCTGTGCATGTACACATATGCCATGTGACAGACAGACGTATCCTTAGGGCATGTCTGTGTGCCACATTGCACACATGCCCGTTTCGGGGGTGCTAGATGGTGTCAAAGTGATAACCCCTGCACCCTTGACAAATTCGGTATTTGCCGATTCGGTAAATACCGAATCGGTATTTGAATTGAATCCTATGGGCTTCAAGGCCCATAGGATTCAATAGCAAATACCGATTCGGTATTTACCGAATCGGTAAATACCGAATTTTTAAGGAATCAGTAATAAATCAGATGTTGGTACCTACATCCCATTTACCGATTTTGAAATACCGAATCGGTAAAATTCGGTAATATTCGGTATTTCAAAATCGGTAAATGTGATTTACCTACATCTGGCCCTAGGTGTATTATTGTTTTACATAAAATGTTTTAAAACTTTGTTTGAAATCAAATGCATGCACACTTAGGGCCAGATGTAGGTGGTCGTTTCAGGCCATTTACCGACCGGTTACGGACGTTTTCGGCCATTTCCGACCGTTAAATGGCAAATCGGTATGTAGGGGCTTAAATCCAAGGCCACATGTAGGTAAATCTACATTTACAGAATCGGAAAAATTATTTGTTCGGTAAAATACCGAATCGGTAATTTTACCGATTCTGTTAATTTGTTATGTAGGGGGGAGTCTTCTGAGTCCCAAAGGCCTTAACGAATCGGTATTTTAGCATGAAATCAAACTTCATGGTAAAATACCGATTCCGGTGTGCATGCACATGTGTGCTCGCACACCTATGTCATGTGAAAGGCAGACCTGCCCTTAGGGCTGGTTTGCTTGCCACATGGCACCTGTGCCTGTTTTGAGGGTGTCAGAGGGTGTCAAAGTGATACCCCCTGCACCCTTGTGCATACTTTTTTTTTTTTATAGCATTGTCGAATCTAGTTCTTACTGTTATTGATTTACTGTTTGGTAATGGTAGTTAATAACATTTTTTATTATATTTCACCACAGATTCAACTGCAGATTATTTGGGAATTAGACAATGCCGTCTAAGGATAGAATTCGAAAGGCTACAAAACGTCAAAGACAGCAGTTACCTAATATTTTGCAGCAGTCCTCTACATTAATATTACCTCAACGGACGAAGAGAACACCGGGTAAGAGAACGAAATCATTCCTTAAAAACATTTGTAGAAACAAAAGTATAACTACAGAACAAGTTTTAGTCCAGAAAAAGAGAGCCAATTTAAATGGAAAGGAAAGGCCCGTGAAAAAAGTTTGTGCTACAGCAGGAGATAGCTCCGTGCATGGCAGTAGAAGGGCAAATATTTTCAGGGACATTCGTAAGCGAATGTTCCGTAACAGGGTAATTGTCAATTTGGTAATACAATTTAAAAAAGGTCAACAGAAAGTGTCATTTTATAAGAAAAAGAAAAATGTAGAGAAAATTATTGATCAGGCTTTCGAAATCAAGCGAAAGTTATTTATTTTGGTAATTAATAGAATTAGGAAACTAAACAAGGTAATCTATGTTTTCAAATCTAATAGTAGATGGAAGAGAGACGTTAATCTGAATAATTTTTGTGAAGTTTTCTTAGGAGAATGGATGCATAGTTCAAATAGTGAGGCATTTTTTAATGAGGAGAGTTATTTTCAGGACAATGTTTTGGTGCATGCAGTTGACAGCAGTGGTCGAGCATATGAGGTAAAAGATGGTCATCCGGTTGAAAAAGAAATACTTGTGTCTGCAGATGCAGAAGAGGCGCTAAGTGATGAGGTTTTAGGGAGACGTCCTAAGGGACCAGTGTACACCTGGAAGTGTAGTTCTATTTGCAGTGTGCGACAGGATTCCATCAATTTGCTTTGTGATTTTATACGGACATTTCATAAGAAAAGTGTAAAGCAAAAAATAAAGTTGTTGCAAGAATTAGATCCTTGCAGAGTCAGACAAGTGACAGGTTTGCGTGGTCATTCACTGGCTTGTCTTTCCAGGAGAGTATGCCAGAGTGTATTTCATCATTTCAGGATGCTTGCAGTGCATCATAATAAAGTGAGGAAATTAGTTAGAATGTTGTATTATGCTAAGAGTCCAGCAATTATGCTTAAAAAATTAAGCAAAGCTCTTTTGCATGGTTCTGAAGTAGATGTGAAGAATATTTGTCAAGAAATTGAGTTCTGTTATTTTGCTGGTAAAGAGAACAATGTTGCTATTGAACCACTAGAAGATGGTAATGTGGAAGGCAGTGAACAGATTTTCAGTACAGATAAGTTTCACAAGGAAATTTCCACGTTTATGGTGAAATCAAGTGAGAGGCCTAATTTCACTTGTGTGTGTTGTCGACGGACTTATTATAAGAATCATACTAAGTTAGTGGATATATATGCAAAGAGTGATATGGAAAACAATAGTGAATGGAAGGATTTTGCCACATACTTGATGGTAGAAAATTGTTTTGATTTGGGAGCAGACCAACGTATGTGTACTTATTGCTATAACAAATTAAACCAAAACCAGATGCCTGCTAGAGCGGTTTATAATAATCTGGAATTAGATGACATTCCTTATGAATTGAAGGATTTAAATACTTATGAATCTATTTTGATTCAAAGTGTCCATCCCTTCCAGGCTATTGTACGAATGGAGCCAAAGACAGGGAAGTTGCCTCCATCAGATTTACAGAGAGGATTAAAGGGAAGGGTTGTTTATTTGCCTTTGGATTTGAAGAAAAACATTAATACAATTGGAGTAGAGAAAGTGGAAGAGGAACCTCTGGTTATCATAGTTAATGGTGTTCCGACAAAGAGTAAGAAAATCTGGCAAGATTTAGTGGATGTTAGGAAAGTTAAAAAGGCAACATTGTATTTGATAAAAAATAATAAGTACTACAAGAATGTATGTGTTGCAGAAGAGGAAGTAAGTGAAGAAGAGGACAGCGATTTGTGTCCTGGTCAAATTGAGAAAGTAGAAGCCTCTAAAAAGGAAGAAATATATGAACATTATAGTGTTCATCCTTTGCATTCCAAGGAAGTCATGGGGAATGCTATTGAGTTGTTTCAAATGAAACAAGCCAAAGGGAGTCCTATTAGTGTTTGGGAGGAAAGTTTGGAAGCTCGGTGTTTCCCACAGTTATTTCCCACAGGTCGAGGAGGACGTTATGATGAGCGACCAGTTCAAATTCCTGCTTCAGAATACCGGACTTTACGATTGTATACAGAAGATCCTAGGTTTCGACAATGCATTCCCTATTTATTTCATCTATTGTTTGAAAGTGATCTCTCTGGATTGTCTTATGCAGTGAACCACATCTTGAAAAGTGGTATACAACTGCGAAATATCTCGGCAAGGGACTTTATGGATAAAGTCAATGTGCAAGACAGTATTTTGGATTCTCACCTGATTAATCTCATGGCTTGTCAGCGTGGTACTAATGAGTATTGGTACCGCCGTCATGGTGACTTAAAACGTATGCTGAGGAACTTAGGAACTCCCACATGGTTCCTCACTCTCAGCTGTGCTGAGTATGGCTGGGAAGACTTACTTGAATTTCTACGAGAGGTAAATGGAAACATTGAAAATATTGAATTTAAGACATCCGGAGAACTGTGCTCTTTGGATCCTGTGAATGTTTGCAGGTACTTCAATCATAGATTTGAAGCTATGATGTCTTTCATCACGAACAAGAAAAATCCACCTCTTGGAGAGGTGTTGGATTTCTTCTGGAGAAAGGAGTATCAAGCAAGAGGTGCTCCTCATATACATATGCTACTATGGATCAAAGATGCACCCAAATTTGGAACAGATCCGGATGACTTAGTGATGAGTTTCATAGAACAGTATGGTACATGTGCTGTTCCAAAGACAAACGAAGACAAAAGTCTAAGAGAACAAGTTTTACGGTTTCAAAGCCATCGTTGTGGAAAGTACTGTCGTCGTAAATTCAGAAACAAGGACAAATACTACACCAAATGTCGTTTTGCATTTCCACGGTTGGTGTTATCAAAAGGAAGAGTTAACAATTTGATGTCATCGCTGCGACATAATGTGACAAGGAAATCACCCAAAAACACATACAATTTGAAAAGAAACGAAGAGTCCAAGTACATTAACGACTACAACCCAGTGATTTTGTCCATGTGGAATGCTAACATGGATATACAGTTTGTGGCTGACAACTGTATGGCTGTGGCTCGGTATGTGACGTCTTACTTCACTAAAAAAGAAAAGACAGAACTGAAGGATATGTGGGAGGATATTTCCCATGAAAAGAGCCTCAGTAAGAAGTTGTACAGTTTCAGTCTGAAGATGTTGTCGCATCGAGAAATTGGAGCTTACGAATGTTCTGACCGGTTATCTTCAGCAAGTCTCTATGCCAAATCTAGGAGTATCATTTGGGCGAGTCTTGGTCTTGCTGCAACGCGTAATCGAGTTCTGAAACCTGTATGAGAAATTGAGTATTTGGCGGAGAAGGAGCCAAACAGTACAGATATTATGAAGAGCAACATGTTGGATACATATTATCCAAATAGAAGCAGTCACCTGGAGAATGCTTGTCTGTATGAAGTTCTTCAAAATTACGTTTTCAAGAGGAACATCAAAGAAGATATTGATAAAGGTGTGTATGCTGTAATTGAAAGTGAGGGATGTCTGGTCAAGCAAAAAAAATGTCAATTGATAAATCATCGAAAATTGGATTGCGAATCTCCCGAAAGAAAAGAGTTTTTCTATTTAGCTCTTTTGCAACTTTTCAAGCCTTGGCGTGCAGAAGAGGAACTGCTTGGGGATTTCCTCTGTTACGAAGACTCTTTCAATGCAGCCAAGGAGTCCATAGAATGTCCTGTTTTTCCAAAATATCTACAAATGTTGAATGCAGAAATTGAGCAGGAAGCAACAATTGCAGCCGAGATTGCTAGAGACAGTTCTCAGGACAGTCAGAGTTCTGTTTCATTGAGTCAGGATCCACTAGGAGAACCAGTTATTGAAAATGAAGCTGCCACTGCCATGATTGAAGTGGAAAGAGCCATGGCACATGCTCAGAAGGATGCGGTTAACTTAGAAGAATTGGAAAGAGAACTTAACGTTGAGCAGAGGAAAATATATGTCGAAGTTACCAACCAAATTGAGCATGGATTAAGTCATGAGAAGAAAGAGTGCTCATGTACGTCGTTGAAGCCTGTCCGACTGTACGTGAGTGGAGAAGCAGGAACTGGAAAAAGTTTCCTTATTAAAGCAATTTCATGTTATATGCAGAAAAGGACTGATTCATCACTGTCTTGTGTTGTGACCGCTCCAACTGGACTGGCCGCTCATAATATTAAAGGGATTACTTTCCATCGGTTACTGATGCTGCCAGTGGAGCATGATAACAAATTACAATATCACAAGTTATCTGGAGATGCTTGTTGTGAAGTATCTCGAGTTTTGAAGAAGATGAAACTTCTTATCATTGACGAAGTAAGCATGGTTTCCAATCTCATGCTTGCTTTTGTGCATTTAAGAATGCAGGAAGTTCTTAAAACAGAGTATGATGTGTTATTCGGTGGCAAACACATCATTGTTTTTGGTGATCTTCTGCAGCTGACACCAGTGAAAGGACAACCAGTGTTTAAACTGCTTACACATGAAGATACCAAGAAGTGCCTAGGGAGCATTGGCAACGTTAACATATGGTTAAACTTCAGTTATGCTGAGCTGCGTGAAAATATGCGTCAGGCGAAGGACGAAGATTACAAGAATATTCTACAAGATATTAGAATCGGGAGAGTGACTGAGCGTGGTAAAGAAGCTTTACATGCACGCTTACTGTCAAATTTATATCCAGAAGAAGACGTTTTGCCAGAGGATATTTTTCAGAAAATTACTGTGAAGAAATCTGGAATATGTTTGATGCCAACTCTTGCAGAGTGTTCCATCTTCAACAACAAAATGTTGAATTTAGAAAAACAAGAGATAGTGAAACTTGAAGCTATTGACAAAATAGAGCATATGGGAGCAACAATTATTTTGTCAGAGAATTTGAAATCTAAACTGGATTCATTAGAGAAGCCTATATCTAAAACTGCGGGTTTTGAAAAGACTTTGAATGTGTGCTTAAATTGCCGAATCATTTTGAGAAGGAATTTGCATGTTGAAAGAGGTCTGGTAAATGGATCAATGGGTAATGTTGTTGATTTTGAGAAATACAGAAATAGAGATGGAATTGAATTTTTAAAAATTAAATTTGATGGCATTGAGGAAGTACAGCTAATTGGTCGTTGCTCTGCTAGGTTTTTGCTTGTTAAAGACTTATATGTTCGCCGTAAGCAGTTTCCTGTTTGCTTGGCATATGCAGTGACAATTCATAAATCGCAAGGTTTAACTGTAGACACTGCTTTAGTGAATATTGGCAGTTCTGTATTCAAAGAGGGTATGGCTTATGTAGCATTGTCACGAGTCAAAACTTTATCGGGTTTGTACTTGATTGACTGTGATGTCACAAACATTTGTGCAGATCTAGATTGTGTTAAGGAATACAATAGGTTAAGAAGAGAGTATGCGCCACATTTGCCTCAATATCCTTTGATTGAGAAACGTGTGGTAGGCCGGAAACTAATAAATATCAGTAATAGTAGGGAGGTTGTAGCAAAAAGAGCAAAAGTCGATGAACCCAAAAGTGGAAGCAGGAATAAAATGAATTCTGTTTAAAATGTTGTTGGTTTTAAATTTGAAAATAGTTCTGGTGTCAACTGCTATGCTAATGTAGTTGTTAATGTTCTCTTTTCACTAGAGACTTTCAAAGAACAGATTGTGATCAATTCGGAACAAAGTTTATGCTGTTTGTTGAATTCTGTGTTAGAGAATTGTAGTGCTGATAAAACGAGAGTAGAAAGTGTGTCTGAAATTCGTTTTCTGTTAGACGAATGTTCAGGTCAAACAGAATTCTCTGAAAATATTCAGCAGGATTGTCAGGAGTTTTTAATGTATATGCTTGATGTATTGCAAGATGAGGGTGTAGATGTAGATTATCTATTTGACCTTTCTTATCAATGGCAGCATGACTGCGAGAACTGTAGGCTATCAAGTACTACTAGTGTAGACTCAGAAAGATTTATATATTTAACTTTGCCTGACAGTAAATCAGTATCCTTCAATAAGCTAGTAAAGGCAGCCGATCAAAACATGGAGTGCAGCCAATGTAAGTCTGGAATGCTGTCCATGTTAATTTTACGAAGTTATGGCCAGTATGTCATTTTAATGTTCCAACGATGTAGGCCTGATGGAACTAAATTGACAACTTTAATTAATAATTTTGTGGCTTCGCAGTTGTCAATATCAGGAAGGACTTTTAAAACTACTGCAATTATATATCATAACGGTCCTTCAACTAATTCAGGACATTACACAGCTTATTTGAAATCTGGAAACGGATGGTCATTCTGCAATGATTCTGTTTTAACTTTAAAAAAAAAGATTGCCTTTCCACCTTCAAAATTCTTACCTGGTGTTCTTACAACCAAAATTTTAGGAAAGGAAGCTTGGGATTTGTTTAGAGGAATTTACAGAGGTTCTAATGGCTCCTACTATATATGGCCTTGCGGATAATTGTAGTACAGAGTGAAACCTATTTGTTTTTATAAGCAAAGCAGCAGATCAAAAAAAGGAGTAGAGGAAATGTAAGTCTGCAATGCTGTCCACATTATTTTTGAAAACTTATGGATGAAATGTCATTTTACAATTTCAACTACATAAACTAGAAGAAAATAAGTTGTCCAGTCTAATTAAAAATGTTTTTGCTACACAGTCATCGATTTCAGGAAGAACATTTGCAACTGCAGTTATTACATAATATGCTGGTCTTTTGACAACATCTGGATATTACACAGCTTATTTAAAATTTTAAAAATGGCTATTCTTTCAGCAAACATTACTAATTGAGTATGAAGCAATGTTGCCTTTTAACTTGATTTTTGAAGTCAGAATTTAGGGTAGGTAATTGGTTTACAATGATTCTAGGTGTTGCTGTAACTTAGTGTGCTGTTTCAAATTGCTTTGTATGTCTCAGTTTTCTTAAAACAATTGAGTTTATCTTTCAGAAAGTGGCGGGCAGAAAATAGTAACAGCACAACTGAGTATAAGCTGTTCATAGGATATCCTTTGACGTCATAGAAAGTAAGTTACTTTGGAGAAGTTCCTATTTCTGCTTATTTATATTATTTGGGTTTTTTAAACACAATCATTTTGATTGTGGTTTTTTTTCCCCGCTGTTATATGATGAATACTTTCAACTCACTGTTTTCAGTGAAATTTGATTTTTTCTGATAACAGCAAAAATAAACCATTAAATATGTTTAATTAATTTTCTACTTTGAATTGTGATTTTGTAATATGTATATGGATTGGTGTGGCTCACTGATTAGAGGCGGTAGACCCAGAAGCAGAGGTCGGCCTGGGACCAGAGTTCAATTCCTGACGTGGCAGGATCTTGGGCCTTGGTCAGCGGACTTGTTAATTTTTGCTTCGGTGCCTACTCCAACCATGGGTCCCACTCAGCAACTTTGGGTAATAGCTTGCTTAATCTCAACTAACAGCCCCATCAGTGCCGGGGATGCCTGGCATCACCTTGGGGATGCTCAGGAGGGTTTATCTCACAGGGAAAGCCAGGATGGGTTCCCCAGCAAAATACAGCGCCGGGACGCTTCTTTGCTGGGTTAGCTGTACGCTTTACTAGTATACCACATTTAACATTTAACATTCATTTTGTCTTATGCTCACTCTTTTTTTACCATCTTGTATTAATTTAAATTTTTTTGTTCTTTCTTACACAGATAAAAAGTATGAAAATGACAATACAGTACGGTAATGACAATGATTCTGTTTTAACTTTTAAAAAAAGATTGCCTTTCCACCTTCAAAATTCTTACCTGGTGTTCTTACAACCAAAATTTTAGGAAAGGAAGCTTGGGATTTGTTTAGAGGAATTTACAGAGGTTCTAATGGCTCCTACTATATATGGCCTTGGGGATAATTGTAGTACAGAGCGAAAACTATTTGTTTTTATAAGCAAAGTCAAGCAGCAGATCAAAAAAAGGAGTTGAGGAAATGTAAGTCTGCAATGCTGTCCACATTATTTTTGAAAACTTATGGATGAAATGTCATTTTACAATTTCAACTACATAAACTAGAAGAAAATAAGTTGTCCAGTCTAATTAAAAATGTTTTTGCTACACAGTCATCGATTTCAGGAAGAACATTTGCAACTGCAGTTATTACATAATATGCTGGTCTTTTGACAACATCTGGATATTACACAGCTTAATTAAAATTTTAAAAATGGCTATTCTTTCAGCAAACATTACTAATTGAGTATGAAGCAATGTTGCCTTTTAACTTGATTTTTGAAGTCAGAATTTAGGGTAGGTAATTGGACTACAATGATTCTAGGTGTTGCTGTAACTTAGTGTGCTGTTTCAAATTGCTTTGTATGTCTCAGTTTTCTTAAAACAATTGAGTTTATCTTTCAGAAAGTGGCGGGCAGAAAATAGTAACAGCACAACTGAGTATAAGCTGTTCATAGGATATCCTTTGACGTCATAGAAAGTAAGTTACTTTGGAGAAGTTCCTATTTCTGCTTATTTATATTATTTGGGTTTTTTAAACACAATCATTTTGATTGTGTTTTTTTCCCCGCTGTTATATGATGAATACTTTCAACTCACTGTTTTCAGTGAAATTAGATTTTTTCTGATAACAGCAAAAATAAACCATTAAATATGTTTAATTAATTTTCTACTTTGAATTGTGATTTTGTAATATGTATATGGATTGGTGTGGCTCACTGATTAGAGGCGGTAGACCCAGAAGCAGAGGTCGGCCTGGGACCAGAGTTCAATTCCTGACGTGGCAGGATCTTGGGCCTTGGTCAGCGGACTTGTTAATTTTTGCTTCGGTGCCTACTCCAACCATGGGTCCCACTCAGCAACTTTGGGTAATAGCTTGCTTAATCTCAACTAACAGCCCCATCAGCGCCGGGGATGCCTGGCATCACCTTGGGGATGCTCAGGAGGGTTTATCTCACAGGGAAAGCCAGGATGGGTTCCCCAGCAAAATACAGCACCGGGACGCTTCTTTGCTGGGTTAGCTGTACGCTTTACTAGTATACCACATTTAACATTTAACATTCATTTTGTCTTATGCTCACTCTTTTTTTACCATCTTGTATTAATTTAAATTTTTTTGTTCTTTCTTACACAGATAAAAAGTATGAAAATGACAATACAGTACGGTAATGACAATTATAAGGTAAGCGTTTAGTACTTTTTACGTTACATGTCTATCAGATTTAACTTTTATTAGTTCCTCTGCTTCTTTTTTTTAACCCTTAGTTTCCTGTCTTTGCTACTTCCTTCATTTCTTTTTCTATTACTTATTTATACTACTCTTTTCACTTTTTTTATCAGTCCCTCTTTCTACAGTAACTGTGTGTTACTCACTCCATTTTTCTTTCTTTTCACATTACTCTCTGTTTATTAATTCGTCTTTTTTTTAAAAATATTTTTTTTACTTCGCTCCCGGTTTGTGTACTCGAACGCTAACTGGGAAGCGTATCAATAGAAATAGAGGATGCTAGAGTGCTAAACATTCTAGCAATTTTTTTTGAAAAGGGAAGGTAGTTCTGAGAAGAACTTTTTTTTATTATTTTTGATGTTTTATATTTTGTTTGAATTTTTTTTGAGGAAGGAGAAACAAAAATGATTTACTTCAAAGGGCTCAACAGGAGCAACAAAAAAAAATTACTTTCTAGGACGTTTTGGACATTGATGATTTTCAAATGATCTATTTATTAAAGTAATACTCATTTCTCCGCATGAAATTAATTTTCCACACTGTACACAAGTCAATCTAATCTGCCCAAAGTTCTTTTGCAGATTTGGAACCGTTTCCCTTGCCTCTGACTCACTTATTGTAAAGTCAT
Organism: Lissotriton vulgaris; assembly: GCF_964263255.1. Lineage (NCBI taxonomy): Eukaryota > Metazoa > Chordata > Amphibia > Caudata > Salamandridae > Lissotriton > Lissotriton vulgaris. The sequence continues at coordinate 25,335 of NW_028244484.1, forward strand.
TGGTCGATGTTTTTGCCGGTCGGGGGTTTTCCACCAAATCTCGAAATTGCGCTTTGGAATAATTAAGAGGGTGCCAAGTCTCCATGTGCCGATGCATGGTATGATTACCAAAGCTATATTTTTTTTCGGTCCCTCTCGAGAGGGTTTTTTTGCAGATGAGGCAGGTAACGTACCTGGCATTAACTTTCTTTTCATGAGAAGGAAAAGAAAAAAATTGCCAGATAAAATTCACTTTCACACGGGACGTTCTTGGCATTTCTTTCAGAAAGCCACTTGTCCCTTGCTCCTGTTCCTCGTCTTCCTCTTCTTCTTCTTCCTGGTCGAAGATGACCTGGCTAGTCGGTCCTCTCTTCTTTGGTGGTGGTGGAGGTGGTGGAGATCCACCAGCTGCAGCTAATAGAAATGCCATGTCTTAGCAAACAAAAACAGGTCTTTCTCTCATAAAAATGAAAGTCGGAGTGAGGAAAAAAGGTGGGACTTTCATCATTTGAGAAAACAAAATGTTCTAAACCAATAAAAAGTGTTTTTTTACGTCATATGTTCAAGCGTTCCATCATTAGGAAACTAAAAGTAAAATCAACCAATGAAAAGTTTTATTAACTAGTCACATGACCTGTTATGCTTACGTTCCGCGTTCCGCGCCTCGGATCGATTCCGGGGTTTTACGTTTCGCGCTTTGGTTCGCGTTCCAGAACGCTTCCGGGTGCGCTAACGCAGCACGTCATAAGGGGCATTACGTAGTAACGCAATATGTTGCGTTTACGGGACGCGTCACGATGTGCCTTTCTAATGCGGTATTTGCACTAACGGAACGTTTACCCATTCGCGGACCGGCAACGAAACAAGAAAAAATAATTTAAACTATAATATAAATTGAATTAAAAAAATATAATACAAATATATATAAAAAATATTTGTGAATTAGAATAAAAATATTTGTTACAGCTATAGATATTAGCTTTTAAAAAACCAATGAAATTCACTGAAAAAACCATAGGTTATAGACCATATATAGTTAGGGATTAGCATTTACAAAACCAAGAAAATTCACTGAAAAAAACATTGGTTATAGACCATATATAGTTAGGGATTAGCATTTACAAAACCATAATTTACTCGCACAAAACCATAGAAATTCGCATATATAGTTAGATGCAATAACTATATATCGCGCACCCGCAATCCACTGCTGATGATGTCACATATTACATCATTCATGACATGGTCAGTGACATCACATCACAAGTTAAAATATGTCTTACATATTGAAGAATGAGTGGATGTACAAGTGTCTGGATGAAGGATTTAGTAGGTGCATGACTGACTGTATGAGTGAATGATTAAATGTGTCTCACTGAGTGCATGGGTTACTGACTAAACTGTCTTAATTTGTGCATCATTATGTCTGTTGTTCTGTAAACTGCTGCATGTGTTGATCAGTAGCTATATGAGTAACTATATGGGTTATTGATTGGTTGCCCAAGTATTTGTATGGGAGACTGAGTGTGTGTGTGCTGACTGGGAGGTGTATGACTCTGTGCATAGATGTGTGAGCAGTTGATTCACTAGATGTATGGGTTCAAAAGTGCATGTGGAAACAGCTGTATGGGCGGTTGACTGTGTGCATGAGTGTATTGGTGAGTGAATGGATATCTCAGTGCTACATGTCAAAGTAAGTACATATGTAAAACACAGTACATGTGAGAGTTGACATATATAAATAACTGTGCATAAGAGCCAGTGAATGTGTGAGTGGCTGTATGGATCATTGTGAACTTGTATCAGGGATTGTATAAGAGAGTAAATATGTGTTAGTATATGTTTGAATAAGTAAGGTGTGTATAACTGTATAGTTGAGGAAATGGAGGTGTGATTGATTCTTTGCATGACTGACTAGGTGTGTGAGTAACTCCATGGATGAGTGACAGTCTGTGAGTGTCTGTTTACACTGATTGTATCTAAGGTTATATTAGAGTCTGAAGAGGTTCATCGTATTATCACATGAATGATATCATCAGTGATGGGATCAGTAATGTCAAATGAGATGTCATCAGTGATGTCATCAGTGATGTCATTTGAGATGTCATCAGTGATGTCATCAGTGATGTCATTTGAGATGTCATCAGTGATTTCATCAGTGATGTCACTGACCATGTAATGAATGATGTAATATGTGACATCATCAGCAGTGGATTGCGGGTGCGCGATATCTAGTTAGCGCAACTAACTATATATGCGAATTTCAATGGTTTTGTGCGAGTAAAATAAGGTTTTGTAAATGCTAATCCCTAACTATATATGGTCTATAACCTATGGTTTTTTCAGTGAATATATGTATGTATGTTTGTTGGACCTTTTCTTGATGTGTGAATAAACTACCATCACACCAGCCTTCAGAGTCTGTGCCTGTGTGTTGCGCCGGAGTGTCTGTCGTGACATTGGGATTTCTTTGTGTGTGATAGATATATATATATATATATATATATATATATATATATATATATATATATATATGTGTGTGTGTGTGTGTGCATTTGTGGGTGTGCGTGTGTGTAGATATATATATATATATATATATATATATATATATATATATATATATATATATATGTAAATATATTCACTGAAAAAACCATAGGTTTCAGCCACGATATTGTTAGGAATTAGCATTTAAAAAACCTTCAAATTCACTGAAAAAAACATAGGTTTCACACATGTTATAGTTAGCTGGAGATTTCACTCATACAAAACCATAGACATTCCCCCGTTATAGTTAGTTCAGTTAACTAAAACTTGCGCGCCCGCAATGCACTGCTGATGACGTCACATACTACATCACTCATGACATGGTCAGTGACATCACTCATGACATCACTGATGACATCTCAAATGACATCACTGATGACATCACTGATGACATCATCCAGTGAATGTGCGTTTTTCTAAAATGTAAACATGTTTTTTATATGTATATGTCAAGGTCGATGGAAGAATAAATGGGTAAATAAGTGTCTAAATGTTTTTTTTGTGTAAAATTGATTGTATAATCGACTTATTAAGTATATTTTACTGAATACATGTATTAGCGAGTAATGTTTAAATATGTAAATATCTGTATCAGTGTCTCACTTTGTGTATAAGTGTCTGCATGGGTTAATAAGTACCTACATGAGTGTTTATATGGGTTATTAGTTGTTTTTTTGAGTATCAGAATGAGTGTCTGTATGGTTTGGTGGGGGGTATTACTTAGCGCACAGATGCATGAATGACTGACTCACTGTTTGTATGTGTTTTGAAGACAGCATGTGTGCAAGACTGTATGGGTGGATGATTGTGTGTATGGGTGTGTTAGTGAGTGAATGACTGCCTCAATACTGTATATGCAAGTAAATGGATGTTTGATAGTTTATTTGCATGTGTGAGTATATGTGTGAATAACTCTATGTATAAGTGTAGGTGTGTAACAGGATATATAGGTGTATGAGTACATATGATGAGTGAGTACATGTATGAGTGACTATATAGAGCTATTGGTGAATGAGTGGATGTGTATGTAGATTTTGGAATTACTGAATAGGTTGTTCTAACTGGTATTGGTATCTCTATTTTTTAGAAAATTTTAGTTTCTATTTTTGAATGTGTGTATCAAAGGTTATATTAGGGTGAGAGGAGGTCTGCCACTCTTTCACAAGGATGATGTCATCAGTGATGTCATCAGTAATGTCATTTGAGATGTCATGAGTGATGTCACTGACCATGTCATGAGTGATGTAGTATGTGACGTCATCAGCAGTGCATTGCGGGCGCGCAAGTTACAGTTGGCTGAACTAACTATAACGGGGCAATTTCTAAGGTTTTGTATGAGTGAAATCTCCAGCTAACTATAACATGTGTGAAACCTATGGTTTTTTCAGTGAATTTGCAAGGTTTTTTAAATGCTAATTCCTAACTATAATGTGGCTGAAACCTATGGTTTTTTCAGTGAATTTCAAAGGTTTTGTAAATGATAATTTTTAATGTATAAATTATTATATTTCTTTCTTTTTATACTAATTTCTTACATTTTTGATTGAAAATATTTATATTTATTTAATTTTTTAAATTATATTTCATATCCTTAATGTAAAATAATAACAAAACTAAATCCCAATTTTTTTATAATTTTTTTTCTTCAACTTTTTACAATTAAAATCTCTATAATTCCTTTTTTCATATTTTTTGGGGTAATCGCACCGTACGCATACAGTGATCGCACCACACTTTCTACGGTAAATGGTCCTCTGCGCGTAGGCACGCACTCTTTACGGATATGCTTTGACCTTGCGCATCGCATCAATGCTTCTGCGTGACATCATGTACGGCACTCCGTAAGCGTACGGCGCAAAAGTTTCTAATTGTTCAAAAACATATATTTATGTATTTAATGTACATATTAAGAGAAGACATTATCTAGGACAATCATGAAAATAGTTTTTTAAAACTTTTAATAAGCGCTTATTACTTTTAAAAGCAATTACGCAAATCACAGAGGTACGACGTAGGTACTCGCATCTTAAGAGCACCGTAAGAGCACTGTAAGCGTACGCAAACTCATGTGACCATAAAAGCAGAGATTTGATTGGTTCATAATACTTCCTATTCCAACTGTTGAAAGACCCCTCTCATTTTGATCATCCTACTTGGATTTTCCCAGGAAAAACATCTATTCTGTGGAGCTGTAGTCTTTTAGAACCAAACTCTACAATGGCTGCTCTTTTTGAGACTTCATCAGTACATTCCTCTGAGGAAAATTTTGTTACTGAGCCACCTCAGAAAAAGAGAAAAGACGCTTTCATTTGGAAGTTTTTTTCATTTCTGGAGGGACAGAAAAACGTGAATGTACCGAAAGTAACGTGCAAGATCTGTGAAGTTACACTTTCCAGGGGTGACCCCACTAAAAAGTACTTTTTCGGGACAGCCTTAATGGTTCGCCATGTCAAAAATTTGCATCCAAATAATTATGGAAGGATGGCAACACAAAGGTTCCAGGAGAACCCTCAACCTGCAGTTCCTTCTACCTCAACTGCACCACCACCTCCACCGAGCAGTCCGCATCCTTTTATTGTGCCTCAGTTTGCGGATCTTACAATTCATTGTAAATTTTGCAGATAACTCCTTTGTTACGGTGAGCAGTCTATTGACCTCATTGTGAAGAGCAAAGAAGAGCACCGTTGCCCAAAACAATAATATTTTTTTTCTTTTTTGTTCCTGTTGCACAGCTTTTTTGTTTCCACTTTCATTTTTTGGTTTAAAAAAAACAACTAAAAACTTCCTGAAAAAATACAAAAAAAATTGAAAACTAAAAAGAAAAAAAAACACTTCTTTTCAGAACTACCTCCACTGGCTTAAGAAAGAACTATATTTCTATATTAGTGTGTAAAAGTTTGTCAGAATGAATGTGTAGTGCATAAATGAACGAATGAATTAGTAGTGTATGGTGAATGTGAAAGTACAAAACTATAAGGGAGTGCTACAGCATAAATGTATAAGGTGTTTAGCTATAGTATACTGTAGTACCTCCGAAGCACTTCAATGTAACATATCCATATAAATAAGTTACAAGTCTATGCTTCAATTTGCACTGCTAGTGAAACTGCCTGGGTGAATTTGTATGTGTTAGGAGCGGATTTACAACCCCCTTGTGCCTCTTTTGCACATCCTTTCCGTCACTTTTGTGATGCAGCGGTGTTGCAAAAGATGTGCCATGGTGTCTGATATTTACAATGCAATGCATATGGAAGGTGCATCACATTCTAAAACCCTGCGCCAGAAAGAGGCTTTCCTGCGCAGAGAGGGGGGGGGGAGTGGAGGTGTTCTAGCATAGGAACACCTCCTAAAAGTGACTGAGTCAAATCTATAAGATTTCATTCAGTCACTTTTGCGACTAGGCTACGTGAAAACCCTGCACCTGCTTGAAACAGGTGTAAGCATTGACACAGCTTTCTGAGCATAGAACCCCAAGAGTATTGCTGGAGCTGCATTGCACTTGGAACGCAAGTCAAGCAATGCACCACCTTCACAACACAAATACATCAAACATCTGTGCCGTTTTTGCTCTATAATACACTACATTGTAAATACGGTGCATCCATTGTGGTGATATCACAGTGCACAATAACTGCTATATCTCTGGGGATGTACCACCTATTGTACATCTGCTGATTACTGTTTGAATGTAGTGAATGGATTACTACACACTGATCAAAGAGTCACTACAAAACTATAACAGGAATGACAGAGTGCTTGGTGGAAGTGTAAAGATAAAGACTGAGGAATTCAAAATATAAAAGGTAAATTTGCAGGTGCATAGAACGGTACATGCATAGTAAATAGGAGTTTGAAGCAGTCCATATACTAAGGCCTACTTTGCTCCATAATTACTTGGGTACTGACTGCATGATTACAGTTCTGCAAAGACAGTGCATGATTGAATTTATAAGAGCTTCAGTTTTACCACAGTACATATATAAGGAAATACTGCTGAATTGCTCACTACAATATTGAAACAGTAGAGTGAAAGTGATTGTGAAAGTCTAATGATACAGACTGGGTAATTGAATGTATAAAAAACGAATGTGCAGCTACATAGAAGAGTGCATGCATAGTCTATACAGGTTTAAAGCAGTACGTGGCCTAAGGCCTACTTTGCACCATGATTACTTGAGTACTGACTGGATAATTACAGTTCTGCAAGGAGAGTGTCTGTCTGAATTTAAAAGAGCTTCATTTTTAGCACAGTGCATACATAAGGGCATTCTGCTGAATAGCTCACTACAATACTGAATCAGCAATCACAAATAGTTTGCTGGAAGTGTAAGGATATAGAGTGGATAATAAAAGCTATAAAAGACAAGTTTGCCCATGCATAGAAGAGTGCATGCATAGTGTATAGGAGTTTGAAGCAGTCCATGCCCTAAGGCCCACTTTGCACCATGACTACTTGGGCACTGGCTGAATTATTACAATTCTGCAAGGAGAGTTCTGGCAAAATGTATAGCAGCTTCACTTTTAGAACAGTGTATACATAAACACATGCTGGTGAATGGCTCACTACAATACTAAAATAGCGGTACCAAAATGTTTGGAGGAAGTGTAAAGATACAGACTGGGCAATTGCAAGTTTAAAAGCCAAGTTTACAGGTGCATAGAAAAGGGCATTTATTATTTAATAACCTTCCCAAAGCCCCAAGCGCCAGCACACCTTTCCGGGGGTAGGATTACGATTTACAAATGCTAGCATTTTTTAAATTAAGAACCATAAAAATAACAAATATTAAACCTTTTTTTTCTTCTAATGATATTAATATTTTTTTATACGTCTTCCATTTAGATGCTTTTAATCATGAAAATGCAAAGAATACTGAGTAACACTTTTTAAACTCTCCAACGTATGTAGATAATAATACCTTATACGTGTTACTATCAAAATCGAGCTTCACAGTTTGTAACTTTTCCGAACACGTGCAGAAGAAAAACAGTTAAAACGTGAGCATGTGTAAACTGCAAAACGTGCCATCTAAATAGGCAAAGCCACATTTTCCTTCCATAGACTACTAAACAACAAAAAACTATAAAAACCACACCTACTGTGCAATTAGTTTAGTTTTCGCGAGTTATTTCTGAATCGCCAATCTCTGTTGCAGGTTCCATTCTCTAGCATCGGATTCTCTTTTTTTGCATCAACAAACATATTCTGGAGTTGTAAGTTGTTTCAATATGGCATAGGCATAGTACTTAGTTATAAATTATGGCTATTTTTCAATATTTAAACATTTATATGTAGAAAAACATTTTATTGCATGTTTTTCACTTTTTCTCTGTAACGTCAGCAGCTTGTTCTTAGAAACAGATATATTATAACAAATATTACTCCTTTTCGGGCTCCCTAAACATTTACAATCAACGTCACAATGTTACACTTGTTATTGTGTTTTCCCCTAGAGATCACTTACTGTTAATATGTATATTATAACATTAACAGTCTTAGTGATCTTAGCAGAATTCACAATCCGTCATCACAAACAGTAACGATAAGTAAGCAACGTTACTGGCTTGCGGCTTTCAGTCTATTTTCCCCTTGTGATCATATGCTGTGAGAATATATACATATTATTATTCTCACCGTCATGATCTCAGAGGAGTTTATGACCCGTCGCCACGAAGATCAAATTTTTTCACCTCCCGGAGAAAAGAAGTTCAGTAAATAATTCCCCCTCGACAGTATTTCATTATGGATGTTCTGTTAAATACATACCTTTATTTTCCTTTTCTTTTTAATGTAACAATGGTATCAATCGTTATACTATAATAGCTTGTCCTATTGCTACAGAAGAGGAATGGGAGATTTTTCAGCGCCATCTGTAATATTATTATCAAATATTTATAAGTACTTGATCAGATATTTTTATATATATATTAAAATATAGCTATCATGCATACTTTGTTACTTTAAATATTTAATAAACCCTACATTTCTGAATGTTATTTTCTAATTTCTATTCTTATTTGCGATTCCTATTCACCTTCTCCCTAAAGAATATATAGGACCTGTACTATATATTATAAGAGTAACATTCTATATATTCTTTGGTGAGTATGTGATTTATTAGCGGAACAGTCTGCAACCTGTAAACACTACGACAGCACATTTCTGAATTGTACAGAATATGCATTTCTATGTAATATGAAATAATTTATATTTTACTCTTTTACTTGTTCTCTTGATCTGAGATAATGTAGTGCGGGAGTGTTTGTTGTAGCACTTCTATTCTACTTTATCTAATAGTAACTGATGCCCTCTTACATCAACAAGAATGTGGGTCAACACTTTTACAAACTGTAGCACAAAAAAGAAGTATATAGCCACGCTTAACTAATATTTTATGAAATTCCATTTTTAATTGTCACCCCTTTCATATATACTGCACAGTTTCTGAAGAAAGTTTATTTGTATTTGCTTAATAAAAACTGTTTCAAACCTAGACTGAATTTTTTGCTGCGCAACCACACCTCCCCATCAGGAAAGTAAACACCACATTATAAGTAAATAGTACTACTGAGAAGTATGTCACCTACAAACTTGATAAAAGAAAACACTGCAAGACACTGTCATTTTTCCGCCGTGATTTATACACCACACGGCAATTATATAAATGACCCTTGAAACATATAAAAAAATTAATTTCCCTCATAATTCCTCTCCACCACCTTATGGGCACTGTACACAGTTAATAGTGTTCCTAACCTGCCCTCTACTACTTTCTTTCCCCATACTCCTTCGGAAAATGCATCGCAATATCACTGACAACAGGGAACCATTCCCACCCAATAAGGAGCAAACTTGTGTTCGGAACACTTTAGCCAATAAATGTCCATGTTGTTCCAAAGACAAGCAAGGAATGACTGCTAAGCCTTCTATTTTTATTACTTTACAGCAATGAACATTAAACTTCGTAAAGTCCCGCTTGGAGCACGTTACCCCAATACTCCCCGAACAGAAAGGAAACCCTAGCAAAACCTTTCCACGGACTTCTTCTACGACTAACGGTTCCTATGAAAAAAATAAATATAAATCTCCAGCACAGTAACTATTTCAACTAGCAACATATTGTGATGAACTTCTAACCTCTGTACTCACGCAAGTGATCCATGAACTGTTACTATGGTAACAGGCAAAAAGGTAGTGGTTGCACAAAAATCCGTTATATTTACCCTGGATCCTCTACAAGACAGAAACGAAACCAAAATACCACATTTACAACCCCTTTGCACAGTTTTTTTTTAATAAAAGAGGACATGGGGAGGGGCTCGAGTGGAGGAGGAGGCGGTCCCCGGAACTCCGGGGGGCCATGAGCCCCCGCATAATATAGTTAAAGATCCCCGCGCAGGGGAGACCCTCTAGGCCCCCCATTATGAAAAACAAATTGCCCCAGGGATTTGGCCCCCCCGGAGGCTAATTAACAATAAAGCGGGATTCGCGTTTTTTTTCTTTTTTGCCTCAACATGTACCCTCTGTATTTAAATAAATATATATATCCCGCGTGACATCTTATACGGCGCCCCGTACACGTATGGTACGAAAGATTCTAATTGTTCAAAAACATATATTTATGTATTTAATGTACATTTTATGGGAAGACATTATCTGGGATAATCACGAAAATAGTTTTTTTAAACTTTAAAAAAGCGTATATTACTTTTGAAATCAATTATGGAAATATTGGCCATACGTCGTAAGAGTAAAGATAGTTTGAAGACTTATACATTTTAGAAAACAATATAGTACTGCACACTAAAGAAGAAAAGTCAGCAAAATTATTGACTCCTCTCCCAACATTTAAAAGCCCCTGGGGGAGGTGGTAAACTAATCGAGACTGAATACGTTAGTACAGCCTACTGTGCTTACGCTACCAGGAAAACACAATAACAGTACAAAGCCCAGATTTCCATTATAGTGATTTCTTGGTTGCAGGTCTAGTTGTCAGATCGACACACATTCTCTCATGGCTGGTATACACCCACACCACACCTATCCAGCACATCCGTCACTACACACGCAACCCTATGTATAAAAAAGACGGGGCGCACGTGGTCTAGCCATATTAGAGTTCTTCTCAAAGTACCGAACAAGGGGCCTACTACTACATGCATGGCCTCTTTGGTCACTGAGTTAGTGGTGCCCGAAGCACTGAGCGGGTGAACAACCTGCGATGATAATGATGGGAGCACAAGTATGTTGTTAGCCATATACATTTACCACCCATGATAAAGGCATAAGCATGATGATGGCTCTCTGGTGACGGACACGCATTGTAATGGCTGTGGCTTGCGTGCTTCAAATTAGTTTTTAGGTATACGTGTGACCAACAGCCTGATTCATCAAGCCGAAATCCGCTCGCAAAGGGCCAGATTTTGAGAATCTGGCCCTTTGCGAGCTCTATTTTTGCATTTGGGATTCATCATCCCAAATGCAAAAATCGCTATTTAGAAAATCACAATTTTGCGAGGAATAGCATTTAAGGAATCTCTATTAGAGATTCCTTAAATGCTATTCTTGAAACATTTTAAAATTGCGAATTCGCAAATTTCGGCCGCTATTTACCGCGAGGTCAAACCTCGTGGTAAATAGCGAAAACTTAGAAAAATGCTTTTAAAAGCATTTTTCTAAGTTGCATGTTGCACACACACATGTCCTTTGGACATGTGTGTGCGCAACACCTGTTTCAATTTTCATTTAAGGGGTGCTACAGGGTGTCCTTTGGACACCCCTGGCACCCTTTAAATCGCTATGAATGAATGGGGAGTTATTCCTTATTTGCGATTAGCAATTTGCTAATCGCAAATAAGGATTGTGTAGGAATCGCAAATCTTTTTGCGATTCCTACATGAATCCCGTTTTGCGAGTCTGTAATAGCGATTCCTTATGATTCGCTATTATAGACTCGCAAAACGGGTCTATGATGAATCAGGCTGTAAGTCTGATAACATCGGAGGCCAAGGACAAACACAGGAAATCTCATCGATCACAGACAAGATAGGCGGAGGGTAAAATGAAAGTAACAGGTATAAAAAAAATAACGGAGGAAAACTACTAAAATGGCAGAGGACGGAGTATGTAATCAACGTTTGGCGCCTCGGCAATATGATTATTAATATATTACAAAAGTATAGCAGCGGATGACACACACGGCCCGGGAAAAGAAAGCGGCAAATTTAATACCTGAAATGAAGACAGCTTTGCTTGGCGAACTTAAAGAAAAAGAAAGAAACATGGTCTTGGAAACGAGGCTGCTCATGCATGGAGAGTACAACTGGTGCACAAAAAAAAACCCAGAAAGTTTCACATACTATCATAGAAATATAGCTCTTTTTTTCACCAGTAACATTTGTTCTCAAAAAGAACTGTTTTTTTTAGCCCCAATGCCCCCACGATCCTCTCTGCGTCCTTCAAGAGCCGGCATTGCTTTGTCAGAGAGAGTAGCTTACATGCTGCTCTCTCTATCGAAAACCAATCTGCTTTCCTACTTGAAGGAGATAGCAGATTAACTTACTTTCTCTTTCAAATAGGAAAGCGGTTTGCTGTGGTAAAGTGGGAACAGAGATGCTCTTGCCCTACCATAGCAAACAGCAGTGTCCTGGAGGTAGGCACCTCGAGACACTGCAGGAGCTGGCCCTGGGAGGCGGTGATCCCCATGGCCATCAAGGGCTCCAGGAGGGGGGCCGCGCAACCCCCTCCCAACATTAAAAAGCCCCGGGGGGTGCAGGACCCCGGGGCTGAAAGGTCATTTTACATATTACTGCCCCAGGAGGTGGCGGTCCCAGGGGCGTGTACGGGGGAGGGGGAGCTGAAAACATACTTAAAAAAAAAAAATTGCGTGTGGCGGTCCTCGGGGCTGTGGGGGGGCCTTACAAGGCCCCCTTTATGGATAAAAATTGCCCCCGATATTTGGCCCCCCGGGAGGCTAATTAAGAATAACATGGACTTCTATTTTTTTTACCTATACGCGCACCCTGCAATTTCTTATTTAAAAAACAAAAAAAAATTGGGGGCCTAAAGATCCATGTGGGACCCCCTGAGCAGGCCTAGAAGGTCAGGATGTTTCTACAGTGCCCCCTTTCCTTTTTTTTCAACTTTGTTGTACTGTTTTCTTATGACTCGGTTCTACCGAGGCACAAGATGGCTGTCAACACTTCCTGGCTTGGAGTGTTGACAGACAGTTGACATCCAATCAGCATGCAGTTTGTGCTCGTAATTGTACGGATTTCGGTACGCTTGCAGTACTTTGTCTCTAGATATCACTATGATTTTACTTTTGATTTTCTCAGGAACTACTGAACGGATTTACACCATTTAACAAAAAAACACAATCTGCGAACCGAACTCTACCTCTCTGCCAAATTTGGTGGGTCTGACAGCAAGCTTACCGGCTCCAGGAGGGGTCGCAGAGACGCAGCCTACACCGCCGCTTGCCACACAGCGCCGCTGGGTCCCTGACGTTGTGGCCGCCCCCGCCGCTGTGCAGCGCCATCGCACGGCCGCGGAGCGGAGCGGACCACAACTCCCAGTGAGCCCTGCAGCATCCTCCGCCCACTTCCTGTGAAAGCGCCAGGAGGCGCTACTAAAGGCCACAGCTCCCGGAGTGGAGCGGGGGTCTGACAGCAAGCTTACCGGCTCCAGGAGGGGTCGCAGAGACGCAGCCTACACCGCCGCTTGCCACACAGCGCCGCTGGGTCCCTGACGTTGTGGCCGCCCCCGCCGCTGTGCAGCGCCATCGCACGGCCGCGGAGCGGAGCGGACCACAACTCCCAGCGAGCCCTGCAGCATCCTCCGCCCACTTCCTGTGAAAGCGCCAGGAGGCGCTACTAAAGGCCACAGCTCCCGGAGTGGAGCGGGGGTCTGACAGCAAGCTTACCGGCTCCAGGAGGGGTCGCAGAGACGCAGCCTACACCACCGCTTGCCACACAGCGCCGCTGGGTCCCTGACGTTGTGGCCGCCCCCGCCGCTGTGCAGCGCCATCGCACGGCCGCGGAGCGGAGCGGACCACAACTCCCAGCGAGCCCTGCAGCATCCTCCGCCCACTTCCTGTGAAAGCGCCAGGAGGCGCTACTAAAGGCCACAGCTCCCGGAGTGGAGCGGGGGTCTGACAGCAAGCTTACCGGCTCCAGGAGGGGTCGCAGAGACGCAGCCTACACCGCCGCTTGCCACACAGCGCCGCTGGGTCCCTGACGTTGTGGCCGCCCCCGCCGCTGTGCAGCGCCATCGCACGGCCGCGGAGCGGACCACAACTCCCAGCGAGCCCTGCAGCATCCTCCGCCCACTTCCTGTGAAAGCGCCAGGAGGCGCTACTAAAGGCCACAGCTACCTCCGCGTCGCGGACGCGCGCGGGCGGTGCCGGGCGGAGCCCGGGCAGAGGGCGGGCCGTCTAAGGCCGTCCAAGGACGACCAGGGACGGGACGGGCCACGTCCTTAACATCACTCATTATGGGTAAGCGCAAATTGGTGACATCAACAGCAGATGAAGCTAAAGCGAAAGTGCCTAAGTACACTACCAGTATAATAACTTATTTAACAACAAAGGTGGGGGAACTATCATCGCAGATCGCTGAGTCTGAGCGTGAACTAGGCCTCGCTCCTAGCCCTGGGAGTGTTGATATATCCAATTCCTCTGCTATAAACTGTGTTCCGTTGGAGCCTCGGTCATTATTGAGGCCTGTAGACCTACCTTGTCACAACCCGCCACAGTTCTTCCATGTCCGGCATTATCTGAAACTGTGATACCTAACTTTCCTGTGAACCCTGTGGATACTGGAAGTTCTGCTTCAAGTATGGCTGGTGCTCCCCAGCCAGCATTTGTAACGGAGGAGGGCATTATGACCTTACTGGAAAAACTGTTCTCAGAAAGACTGGAGACTGCTTTAATCCAGATTGCCTCGGACATAACTGAAACCTTGAAGGACTGTGTCAAGAATCTTATGGCAAAATGTGATCGCATAAATGATGCCCTTAACACTCGGGCCCCCCCTTCTTTTATGCCTTTGGCACCATGCCCTACAGTTGTGCAGGTGCCTGCCCCTAAAGTTGTGGACCCACTTACATTTAGGACGGTTGCTACTCCCCTTTTGCCCATTGTTAACCCCGTGCCTCAAAAAGGGAAAGTGGATAATGGGATATATATTCCCATAACGGAGAAAGCCCACAGTGTAAGTTCCTCCGTAATGCCTAGGGGTCAGCCGGGGGCTGTTGAAAAAAGGGTACCCCCAATAAATTTGCCCCCGGACGCAACACCCTTTGTTGCAATTTTGGTTAACGTGCCCAAACTAGAAGACGGGGTGGTGGAACAACATGAAACCCTTCTCAGGCACGTTAAGAAATGGTGTAATGCAAATTGTACGGGAGAAAGTAACATTGCTGATAATATTGTAACAAGTAGACGGGTGAATTGGGTGGGCAGAAACAAGAAAGAGGTCTCTGGTGATTGCATTATTGTTAATTTTAAATCCAGGAATGTCGCTAGTCGACTCTTCTGGGATGATTCTCCTCTGGACCCTGTAAATAAAGGGGTTCGGGCGATGCCCCTTGGCTTCTTTTATCGCCGACCTTATAGACCAAGTGCAGTGGAGAACAACAAGTCACAGTTTACTGTTAATACCTGGGCAGAAGACAAACTTATCTCACCTATGCCTATTAATGTCTGGAAGACTAAGCCAACCGAGGGCAATGGGGTAGTAAATGCTGTAAGGAACACATCCCCTAATGAGTTACCATTATCTAACATGTTCTCGGCCCTAGCTGATAGAATTGACATTGAATGACTAGAACCTGAACACGAGAACCTGACTCGCCCATCCCCAGGTAATGCTGAGGCTGTTCCATCTACTATCAGGGTAGAACCTGAACACGAGAACCTGACTCGCCCATCCCCAGGCAATACTGAGGCTGTCCCATCTACTGTCAGAGTAGAAACGGTTATTAATGACCCATTAAAACTAGGTAGAGGGCATATTCGGTTATTATCATGGAATATTGCGGGCCTACGGGCAAAACAGGATGATCAGATTTGGCTACAATTAGTGAAGAACCATGATATTGTTGCCTTACAAGAAACTTGGACGAAAGATAAAGCCTTTTGGGTAGATGGATATATTTCCTTCTTTGTTGATGCCCAGAGTTCCACATCGGGAAGGGACAGAGGGGGTTTACTATTTCTTGTCTCAGTTAAAATTGCAGGGAATGTTAGAGAAATCCCCAGTTCTTCGCACTATTTTCAGCTGGTGGAAATTTGCTCTGTAGACAAGAACAAGATTGTATTAATAAATTGTTATAATTCTATGCAGGGGGGACCCCCAAATTTTGTTTTAGATGGTTTATCGGCCTTTTTAACCAAATATATGTCAAAACAAACCACTTTTGTTCAGTTTATAATGATGGGAGATTTTAATGTTCATCTGTGTGAGTCTCATTGCCAGATTATTGATAATACCGGTCCTGATTATACTACGCTGCCACACTTTGAACATAGCCCTAAGGGTGTGGCAATGGAAAACCTGTTATCATCAAATGACTTATACGAACCAGGGTTTTCAGACCCTATAAACCGTGTGGTCACTTATAACGCAAGGGGCAGTGAATCGATTATCGATTATTTTTTTATGTCTTCAGGGCTCCTTCGTTATGTATTGTTTTACAATGCAATTGTAAGTGGGTTTAGTGACCACAACCCTGTGCTGCTGGTTCTGGATGCTCTCTCTGGTTTGCACAAAGGAGAATTAAGGGCTACTTCTACGAGGGACGTAAGGAGCAAAGATCAGGGGAGACGCCTCAAATGGTGTAAAGTCTGTCCAGAGGATTTCCATGGCCTTATTGTACAAGACATGTCAGTTGAAATTGAGAAATGTAGGGATGGAGAGAGGAGGGGGGGTGAGGTCGTGAGTGCCTTTGAAGCTATTTGTGCTAGAGTTGAAAAAGAGCTTAGAGCTAAACCAGGGAGGGGTTCTGCTCCAGTATGTAGATGGTTTGATCGCTCTTGCTCACAGGCACATTCAGCTTTGCTGAAAGCCCTTAAACAATCCCCTAGAGACAGGTCTTTGGTGGCACAGTTAAGAAGGAAATATGCTTCGGCAGTTAAACTTCGGAAAAAAGCCATCAAAGATGAAGCATGGGATTCTTTAATGGATCCCATAACCCTTAAACATAGCTCCAAATTTTGGGCCACAATAAATAATCCTTTGTTCTCCAACACTAACAACATGGATCTTGAAATTAACATCTCTGAAGCTGACGAGATCAACCATTTTTCCAATATATATGGTTGAAATGAAACAGTCGAGGCGTTTAAAATACCCCACTCCTTATTGCCTTCAACTAAATTAAATTTTAGCAAATCGGAAGTAGAGCTGGCAATTCTAGGTTCTGCTGTAAATAAAGCCCCGGGCCCAGATGGGGTACCCCTGGACCTATACAAACTTAACTCTGAGATGTGGGCTGAGATTTTAGCTAATGTTTTTAATTGTGTGTATGAGGGGGGTCTGCCAAAAACGTGGGCTTGTTCTATTATTGTACCCATTTTTAAAAAGGGGCAAAGAACTGACCCTAAATGTTTTCGACCAATCTCGTTATTGGATTCTTCTATGAAGATTTTGGGCAAGGTCCTGCTAGCTAGAATTAACACCTGGTCCCTAGATAATGACATTCTAGTAGATGCTCAGTATGGGTTCCGTGCTGGTAGGGGGACTGAGGACCAATGCTTAAATCTTCATATGTTAATTTCGAAATACACATCTGTTAAAAAAGGGTCAATTTTTGTTGCTTTCATGGACCTGTCCACGGCTTTTGATTTGGTGAACAGAGCCCGGCTGTGGAATATGCTATTAAAGCTGGGTCTTGATCCTCCCCTTGTATATTTTTTGGCAGAACTACATAAGGACTTAAAAGCCTCCATTAGAATGGACCAAGATGGCAATTGTTCTGCCTGGTTCAAATCCAGTAGGGGCGTGCGGCAGGGCTGCATCCTTGCTCCCATGCTGTTTACATTGTACATAAATTCACTTGAGGAGACTCTTTTAACTGCTACCTTGGATACTCCGCGTGCAGGGGACACCCGTATTCCTGTTCTCCTGTACGCGGATGACGCAGCTTTAATAGCTCGGACTCCCATAGGTTTGCAAAAACTTTTAAATGCTTTTAATGATTTTATGTCATCATTAGACTTAGTGATAAACAACTCCAAATCTCACGTCATGGCTTTTGGGGCTGGTAAAAATAACTCTAAACAGTTCTATTGCAATGGTGACGTCATCACTAATGTCAAAATTTTTACGTACCTGGGTGTAATCTTTGACACTAAGGGGAGCTGGGCTCCACAAGTTGTAGCTAAAACTAAAGCGGTCAGGAGCTCAGCCAACGCCATTTTAAGTTTTTCCAGAAGACTGGGCGGGAAGCCAACGGGTGCCTTACTTAACCTGTACAGGGCGAAATCAGTAGCAATAGCCAGGTACGGCTCGGGTTTGTGGGGCCATGTAAATAGTGATTCAGTCCAAAGGGAAGAAAATAAGTTTCTGCGTTCCACCTTAGGGCTTCCCCCATCGACAGCCACGTTCTCAGTTCACCAGGAAGTTGGTCTTGGGTACATATCTGACATCCTTCAAATGGCCCCTATCTTGCTATGGATAAGGCTCTGGACCAATAATAACCTAGGTCTGAATCACAAAATATTGGTGGACTGTCTAAAATTGGATAATTACAAAAACATTACTTGGCTCTCATATATACAAAAGTGTTCTCTGGACCTGGGACGTCCTGATATTTTTCGGGCCCCTCAGGGTCTAAAGAAATCGGATCTAAATTGGGTGAAGGTCAATTTTATTAAACTGAAAAATGTGGAGAGGGAGGAACGCCAATTACTTAAGCCCACGGTCAGAGCCCATTACCTGACTATTACCAGCCTTACTATACAACCGTACCTTACCATCGTCAATATCCCCTTTCATAGGTGGCTCCTGGTTAAACTTCGGTTTAACCAGATTTACACAGTTCTGTGTGATAGTCAAGGCTGGTATAAGGAGGAGGACGCCCCTGTCTGTAATTGCGATAATTTCTCTACGCAAGATAATATGCACTTTATGTTGTTTTGTAATTTTTATATTGCGCCCAGACAGAAATACCTGGTACCATTACTGAAGGACAAAGCCTTCTACCAGGCAAAACCTGCCCTCCTGTATCTCCAATTATTGGACTCTGAGTTGGCTATGTTTAGCGTGGCCAGCTATCTAGTTGCCGCTGTTAGGATCAGGAGGAGAAGACTTAAAAATGCAACACTAGGGTTTTGTATAGAAGACTGAAATGGAAATGCTGTTTATATTACAAAATTCGTTTTTTATTGAATATTTATTCTTTTTATGAAGTATTTTTACATATTGTATATTAATTAATTATTATCAATGTTTCCTCATATCATCTTTTCCTCCATGAATATGTAAATAGTATTGATTGATGATTATTGTATTTTCCCATGAATTTGCATTGCCCCTTTTTTGTGATTGTAGAATGCTTTTATGATTTTTAACTAAATCGAATAAAGTGGTTTTGACCTGACTTGACTTGCCAAATTTGGTGTAATTCCGTTCAGCCGTTCGGGCTGTAGCCCTGGCTAAAGGTCCCGATGGAAAATTGCATGGGGAAAACATGTTTTGGGACCCCCCTTTTTTCTCGGCCCCCACTTGATGAATCACCCCCAAACTTTCAGGGAAGGAGCGGAGTGGAGCAGGCCATTTTCTTGGAGAAATTCGCGAAGAATCGTCCACCAGCGCCAAAGTTATTCCAAATAGAATGTTGCGGATTTCCAATGGAAAATAGGTCCTAACTATAACTACCTACTGGCGATCGCCAGTAGGTAATATATATGTATATATATCTTTACGCTCGAAACTCTTCTTAGTTTTCAAGAAAGAGGCAGCACTCGTAGACTGAAAGGTATCACGGTGAATTTAATCTCGGGAAACAAAAAAGCACAGACCCGTTTCGGCGTAAGCCTTCGTCAGTGTTTATATATATCTATATATATATATATATATATATATATATTAGCTCAAAAAGCACCAAAGCTCCGCACTCCCAGGCGGGGGCCTCCGTTGCGAGGGTGCACTCGCAAATCAGATACTGCTCCACCTCCCCAAAAGCGAAATCTCCCGCAGCAAGAAAGGAGGCACTCACGGAGGTACGTTATCAGGAATGTATTTACACAGCAAACTGACGCGTTTCGGTCGGAACCTTTCTCTAAGTTTACCAAACCGGCAGAGGCGTCGACATTTAAATGAAACAGGGTCATAGAAATAAACATAGGACATGCCTCAGGGGAGAGGAAAGGAACAAAAGCGCCATATTGGAGTGTATAAATATCACAGTCAATGAGTCAGTTGGAGCACAATGATTAAGCCCTGGATGGGCTATTCCATCGAACAAAGCATCATACATATAATGAAACATAAATGTTCTATGCATTTCCAAAACAATATATATGGACGAGGTGCATGGAGGTAAAATTACATGTACTGTTACCTTAACCCCCCAGGAAATCACGGAAAAATGTAATTACAGAAAAATTGTACTCGTGTAGCCATCCAGCCCTGAATGGGCTAAAAAAGCTAATAGTTCAAACATTGAACTGAGGAGGACCCCAACACCTATGCATCTAGTACCCAAATACGGTAACTCTATGCATGCTAAACAATAAATAAATAGATCCAAACAAAAACAAAAGCAACAATCGCAATACCTAGCATCATAATCAATGGCATATGCAGCAAGAAGAATTACTATCCAATTCAAGCTCCTCTACGTGGAGATAAATCACATCAAGATGGTAAATTGCCTAAATTCATAAATAATGAACATACGGCAAAACCAAAATAAACAATGTAACAAAAGCAAATGAACAAATACAGAGCATATCAACAAAACAACAATCCAGATCATCACCTATGTATATTTAAGAGAGTTCTGTGTCCGAAACCCATGTAGCTACAATTACATAGATGACATAGGTATATATCAAAATTCATACTAAGGTGGACAGATCACATCTACTCCCCCAGATGAGATGACAATTCTTCATGTATATTCATACCCAATGGCATCTTGGTTTGCAGATCTATTATGTACCTGGACTCAAGTCTACGGAGTCGGACAAGCCTGTCCCCTCCTCTCGGGTTCAGTGGTACATGGTCCAGGCCAAAGAAGCTCAATTGATCCCGATTGCGCTTGTGTGCCAAATCGAAATGGCGCGCCACCGGATACGCTTCATCAAAATTGGCAATAGCGCGCATGTGCTCTACGACACGCATCTTCAGTGGGTTAACTGTGCTTCCGATGTACCGCAGCCCACAAGGGCATGTAAGGCAGTACACGCAGTATGGTGTTGAGCAGGTTATAAATTTGTTGATCCACGTTGCATCCCTGTATTGGGGATTGTGTAAGATCGTACTCTTTTGCTGAACTTGCACGCCTTACACTTCCCACAAGGGGAAAAACCACAGATTTCACCAAAGGCATTAGTCTTAGGGGGCTCAATCAAGTGGCTCTGCACCAAATCATTCTTGATAGAACGTGCCTTCCGATATGTAATCAGGGGATTGGTTGGTAGGTCGTCCCTGAGTAAGTGATCTGTCTGTAAGATATGCCAGCTTTTCTTCAAGGTTTTATTCAAAAAAGCGGCATCCTGGGAGAAAGTGGTTATAAGCCTAAATTTACCCCCACTCTTGACTGATGTTTTCTTATCTTTGCTTTTGAACAGATCTTCCCTGTGTGTGGAGTTGGCTCTTTTGCAGGCATCATTAAGGAGTTCTGCCCCATACCCTCTCATCTTGAAGCGTTCTATGCATTGGCTAGCTGCCCTTTGAAATTCCTCATTGTTCGTACAGTTACGCTTTATCCTGAGTAATTCCCCATAGGGGATACTCTTGACAAGACTAACAGGGTGACTGCTGGTAGCTCTCAGGACACTATTGCCCGCTGTAGGCTTGCGAAAGAGTTTACTCTTGAGTGCTCCCCCCTCTACATAGATGGTCACATCGAGGTAATTAACAGTGGTTTGACTCACTTCACCTGAAAATTCCAGGTTTACACTGTTCTCATTCAGTCTCCCGATGTACTGTTTAGCACTCTCCGTTGTGCCGTTCCAGACGATGAATAAATCGTCTATGAAACGATACCAACTGATGAGATTGCAAGACCATGAGGCATTATCTGCTCCCCAGGCCACCTGCTCCTCCCACCAGCCTACGAACAGGTTCGCATAGCTGGGGGCGAAGCAGGTGCCCATCGCAGTTCCTGATAACTGACGAAAAAGTTCTGTCTGAAAAAGGAAAATGTTATTAGTCAAGCAGAATTGGACAAATTCCTTCAACATTTGACTATGCCTCATAAATTTCAACGGTCTCTGGTCAAGATAGTGCTTTATGGCCAACAGACCATCACCATGATCAATAGCGGTGTAGAGGCTGGTGATGTCCAACACCATATATATATATATATATTCACTTAAAAAACCATAGGTTTCAGGCCTTATATAGTTAGGAATTAGCATTTTAAAAACCTTGCAAATTCACTTAAAAAACCATAGGTTTGAGGCCTTATATAGTTAGGAATTAGCATTTAAAAAAACATTGAAATTGCTCCTATATAGTTAGTTGTACTAACTATATTTCGCGCACCCGCAATCCACTGCTGATGATGTCACATATTACATCATTCATGACATGGTCAGTGACATCACTGATGACATTACTGATGACATCTCAAATGACATCACTGATGACATCTCGTTTGACATCACTGATGACATCACGGATGACATCATCCAGCGACTGGGTGTTTCTGTAAAGTTTAAATATGTTTTACATATTGAAGAATGAGTGGATGTATAAGTGTCTGGATGAAGGATTTAGTAGGTGCGTGACTGACTGTATGAGCGAGTGATTAAATGTGTCTTACTAAATGCATGGGTTAGTGACTAAACTGTCTGAATGTGTGCATCAGTATGTCTGTTGTTGTGTAAGCTGCTGCATGTGTTGATCAGTACCTATATGAGTGGCTATATGGGTTATTGCTTGGTTGCCTAAGTATTTGAATGGGAGACTGTGTCTGTGTGTGGGTGGCTGGGAGGTGTGTGACTCTGTGCATAGATGTGTGAGCAGTTGATTCACTAGGTGTATGAGTTCAAGAGTGCATGTGGAAACAGCTATATGGGCGGTTGGCTGTGTGCATGGGTGTGTTGGTGAGTGAATGGATATCTCAGTGCTACATGTCCAAGTAAGTACATATGTAAAACACAGAGCATGTGAGAGTTGGCATATATAAATGACTATACATGAGAGCCAGTGAATGTGCGAGTGGCTGTATGGATCATTGTGTACTTGTATCAATGATTGTATAAGAGAGTAAGTATGTGTTAGTATATGTTTGAATAAGTAAGGTGTGTGTATAACTTTATAGTTGAGGAAATGGAAGTGTGATTGATTCTTTGCATGACTGACTAGGTGTGTGAGTAACTCCATGGATGAGTGGCAGTGTGTGAGTGTCTGTATAGGTGTATGAGTGCATATGATAGTGTTGTATTGATGAGTGACTGTATGTATGAGTGATTCTATGGGTGAATGAGTGAATGTGTGTGTAGACCTAGGAATCAGTAAGTGCGTATGTAGTAACTGGTATTGGTGTGTCAATGGTTCCAAGAATGGTAGTCTGTATTTAACATTGGGTGTATCAAAGGTTATATTAGAGTGTGAGGAGGTGCATCGTATTATCACATGAATGATATCATCAGTGATGTGATCAGTGATGTCAAATGAGATGTCATCAGTGATGTCATGAGTTATGTCATTTGAAATGTTATCAGTGATGTCAACAGTGATGTCACTGACCATGTCATGAATGATGTAATATGTGACATCATCAGCAGTGGATTGCGGGTGCGCGAAATATAGTTAGTACAACTAACTATATAGGAGCAATTTCAATGGTTTTTAAAATGCTAATTCCTAACTATATAAGGCCTGAAACCTATGTTTTTTTAAGTGGATTTGCAAGGTTTTTAAAATGCTAATTCCTAACTATATAAGGCTTGAAACCTATGGTTTTTTAAGTGAATATATATATATATATGGTGTTGGACATCACCAGCCTCTACACCGCTATTGATCATGGTGATGGTCTGTTGGCCATAAAGCACTATCTTGACCAGAGACCGTTGAAAGGTTCCTATAGAAATGAACATGGGGAAAACACATTTTGGGACCCCCCTTTCAGCCCCTGCTTGACGAATCCCCCTGAAACTTTCTGGGAAGGAGCGGAGCGGAGCTGGCCAACATTCTGGAAAATTACACACAGATTCCTCAATCGGCGCCAAAGTTATTCCCAATAGAATGTTAAGCACATATAGATATATAATTTTCTCAAATTCAATTTTCTTAACAACTACTGGAGGGATTTTCACCAAATATAGAAAAGGCACTACTGCATACCTGTCCCTACCATTTTGCCAAGTTGGGTGTAATTCCGTTCAGCCGTTCGGGCTGTAGCCGTGTCTAAAGGTCCCATAGGAAATGCCATTTGAAAAATTTCAAATTCAATTTTCTCAAGAACTACTGGAGGGATTTTCACCAAACATAGCAAAGGCACATATGCATACCAGGCCCTACCATTTTGCCAAATTTGGTATAATTCCATTCAGCCGTTCGGGCTGTAGCCGTGTCCCTATGGAAATTAACATGGGGAAAACACGTTTTGGGACCTCCCTTTTTTCTCGGCCCCCGCTTGACGAATCCCCCCGAAACTTTCAGGGAAGGAGCGGAGCGGAGCGAAGCAATTTTAAGGAAAATTACATGCAGATTCCTCAATCGGCGCCAAAGTTATTCCCAATAGAATGTTGGGGATTTCCTATGGTAACTAGGTTCTAACTATATATACCTACTGGCGACCGCCAGTAGGTTATATATATATATATATATATATATATATATATATATATATATATATATATATATATATATATATATATATATATATATATAACCTACTGACGGTCACCAGTAGGTAGTTATAGTTAGGACCTATTTTCCATAGGAAATCCGCAACATTCTACTCGCAATAACGTTGGCACCAGGTGAGGAATCTTCGCAAAATTTTCAAAACTTTTGGCAAGCTCCGGTCCGTTCCTATCCTGAAAGTCTTGGGGTGATTCACCAAGAGGGGGCAGAGAAAAAAGGGGGGTCCCAAAACGTGTTTTCCCCATGCAATTTTCCATAGGAACATTTAGTCGCAGCTACAGCCCTAACTGCTGAACGGAATTACACCAAATTTGGCAAAAAAGGTAGCCCTTGATTCAGAGTCATGCCTTTTGGTTAAATTATAAATCCGTTCAGAGAAATCACATATATATCTATGGCCGCAGTAGATCCGTGCACCCAAAGCGCACCCTGCCGAGCACAAGCTGTATGCTAATTGGCTGTCCACACTCCAAACCAGGAAGTGTTAATAGCCATCTTGTGCCTCAGTAGAACCGATGCACAAGCAAACAGAAGGAAAAATGTGCACAACACAAAAAGGGGGCAGGGTAGAAACACCCTGACTCCCTAGGCCTGCTCAGGGGGTCCCACAAGAAGGCCAAAAAAAATGAAGCACGGGCATCATTGGTAATTAGCCCCAGGGGGGGGCAAAATCCTGGGGGCAATGACAGATTTGGGTGGGGGGCCTAAAGGGGCCACCCAGCCCCAGGGACTGCAACCCCTCACGGCATCTTTAAATTTGGTGGGTGGGGGGATCTCAGGCCCCTCCCAGCCCCAGGGACCGCCACCACTGAGGCTTCTTTAAATTAGTTGTGGGGGGGCTCTCAGGCCCCCCAGCCCTGGGGACCGCCACCCCAGAGGCTTTAAGAAATGAATGGTGGGGGGCTCAGGGCCCCCCGTGGCCCCGGGGATCACCACCCCCGGAGCTTTATTTAAAAAAAAATACCTTGTGTGGGGGGGTCTCAAGCCCCCACATGCCCTGTGGACCACCACCCCTCAAGGCTGGCTCTTGCAGTGTCCTGGGGTGCCCACCCCCGGGACACTGTTTTTTGCTATGGCAGGGCGGGAACCTCGCGGCTCCCCCCCTGCCCTAGCAAACTTGGTTTGAATTTTGAAAGAGAGAGCAGGGAAACCTGCTCTCTATTTCAAAATTCAAACCAAATTGCTTTTCCACACTTGGAGCTGCATCTTAGCACCGTGAGGGGATTGGGGACCCCCCATGGTCCCCAACGGAGAGGGCCAGCCCCGGGGGATGGGGTCCCCAGGGCTACAAGTGGCCCGGGAGTGGGGCCACGGAGCCCCCTCCCCAAAATTAAAAAAACATATTTAAAAAAAGGACCAAGGCTGGCCCCGGGGGATGGGGTCCCCGGGTCCATATTATGGCCTAAGAAGGGGGGCAAGGCAGCCCCCCTCCCAAAAAAAACCAATATGGCCATGCCCCGGGGGTGGGGTCCCCGGGGCAGATTTTGGCCTCGGGAGAGGGGCCACGCGGCCCCCTTCCCACATTTTTTAAAAATAATTAAATTTGGGGGCAGGCCCTGGGGGATGGGGTCCCCAGGGCCAAGAAATTAGGGAAAGAAGGGGGGCCACACAGCCCCCCTTGTTAAAAAATAAATAAAAAAGGACCGGTATCGCGCCGGAGGCCACTCCCCCTCCTTTGAGCACTCTGCAAACACCCCCCTTGGCGCATTTGCAGATGGGGAAAGTATTCCGCTTGAATACTGGGGGTACTTTAAGTTGAGGAATTAATTCTTCTTCAATCCTGAGGGTCCCTGGGGCCCAACTAGCCACCAGGTACCTCCAGTAAGCGCCACGGAGCTGCGTTGCAGGGTTTTGTAAAAAGGGGCTTGGCCTCTGAACACCTCGCAGCTCTCTGGCGCATACTGGAGGTACCTGGTGGGCTAGTTGGCCCCCAGGGACTCTCAGTATTGAGGATGAATCAATTCTCTAATTTAAAACGCGCCACAGAGCATGTTTGCAGACATGTCACCTCAGGCCATGCCCCTAACTTCACCATTGTGCAAATCACCTCTATGCAACGCAGTATATATATATATATATATATATATATATATATATATATATATATATATATATATATATATATATATATATACACCTACTTGTGAAATACTTACATTTGCGATGTGAAGGCATGCGTGGTAACATTTTTTGTTGTACAGACTGTTGCATTGTTAAGACTGCGTTGTTAAGGCATGTGTGGAAATGGCATGCGTGGTTCCATCATACAACCCAACATCTTCACCGACCCATTAAAAATATACAAACACACTCATCAGAGTAATAGAGATATAGGGAGTCAAATGTCTTTTGAACCCTCTGTGACAGCAATACTAAAAGACATGCTAAAAGAACTGAAATAAATAACAACCCAGTAGTTAAATATTGCAAATCTAGAACATTTTATTTTCAAAGTAGATAAATTGATGTAAAAACTAAAACAACTATCTGACACAAATGAGCAATCAGAAAAAGGTCTTCTCAATTGGAGGTACAAACCACATCTGATACCACGCATGAGGAATGATTCAGGATGCTGCGAAATAAATGTAAAAGTATAGAAAGTAATAACCAATGTTATAACTGGCTATTTCTGGTAGGCTAAGGCTGACGCCAAAGCCAGGCAGAAACCACCAATCTAGTCAGGGCAAGGAAGTCACACGCCAAGATAACCCCTGCTCACCCCCTTGGTAGCTTGGCACGAGCAGTCTAGGCTAAACTCGGAGGCAATGTGTAAAGCATTTGCGTCAGCGCACAATAGCAACACCATACTAGGCACACCACAAAAGAGACTCCACACAAGGTTATTATAAAAATAACTTTTGTATTGTAAAAACACATCAGATAAAATCTCACATATACATGGTGCCAATTGGCACGGGCAATATTCACATGGGATTATTCACAAGACAGGGCCACATGGGCCACTGTCACAATCAGCACTTTAGTAGAAAGGAAATACTATCAGATACTATTACTTGCGGAAAGAAGATGGCCGCCTGGTAGGAGCTCTGGTCCGGAGCTCCTAGTGCTTGGGATCCCTTTCCTGGAATTAACCCTGATAGCACGCACCACCTTCGGCGAGAAAAACAAGTAACTGGAACGTAACAAGCACCTGCTTCTGAATTCAAGTAACTGGATCTAAAAGTACCTGGAATATCGCTGTAAAAGACCTACCTGCAGCAGTGACGGACGAGACCCCTGCAACCTCGGCGGAGCCCAGGACGGCTGGAGTTGAGCCGAGTTGAGCGCCCGACTTGAGACCCGCCTGATGAACACCATCGTTGGCAACGGACCTGAACCTGAGCCTGGAACCGTGCTGGGAGCGCCGGGGAGGCTCCTGATGGAGGATTGCATTCCGCTGCCCTCTTGAGTGCGGAGGCGCCTGGCTTGCCTGTGGATACCGCCTGAAGTTACCCTGTCACGGGAGCCGCCGGGGCGGGGGACAAGCGGTCAGGAGCTAGCGCTGACCGATCCGGTGCAAGTGACAGAGGGCGTCCGGCGGGAGGCTCCCCCCTCCCCCCCTCCCGGTGGATCAGCTAGAACAGAACAGTCGGCATCTGGAGTGGATTTCGGTGTGCCCTGTTGGTGCGTTTTGGGCAGCATAGGCTGGTGTGCTTTGGGCAGCGTTCCCGTGGGAGACCTCCCCCCCCTCCCGGTGGATAAGCGAGCCCGGAGTGGTGGGCACAGGGAGCGGCTCCGGTGTGCCCGGTTTGGGTGCTTTTGTACTTGGGGCAACGTTCCGACGGGAGGCTTCCCCTCCTCCCCCCCCTACAAGTGGATCAGCGAGAGAGAAGCGGTGGACACCTGGAGCGCTGCACCCCGGGGGATCACAGAGAGGGTAGCGCCCTGCTGCAGCGGAGGCTTCATCATCGCCCCCCACTACAATCAGTGCCACTTAAACCGCCGGAATGGGAGACAAGCGGACGGGAGTTTGAGGCGGACCGACCCAGCGCCGGGAATAGAGGGTGCTCCGGCTGGAGTTTCCCCCCCCCCCCCATGATCATTGAGAACGAGGCAATCATCGGCCTCTAGAGTGTCACCAGTGTGCCCTGTCCTGTCTGCGTGTCTGGGCGGCCACGGCGCCGTTCTGCTCTGGAGGTGCCTGACTGGAGCAGCGTTATTGCACACTGATGCCGCGGAAGGTAACTGAACACAAAACTATATGCCAAAGCTACTGCATTATATACTCATGCCGATTTTTCACTATTTGTCCCTGAATTCTGCACGAAAAACTACCATTTTAATCACTCATGCTGGTTTCTCACTTTAACGCAGGAATGCACTGTAGGCACTGCATTTTTTGCATTTTCGCGGGCTCTGTGGTCTCCTCACTCACCATTGGCCAATATGGCTAGGGCCATAAACTGGAGCCATAAATCGCCCTTCTGCTCAACAGATGACCATGAGGCTTCATACCAGTGCGGTCAGGGATCAGCAAAAGTGAGATAAGACTCCCTCCCAGCAAGCTAGGACCTGGGCTTGCTCAAATAGAATCTGAAACTGCCCTCCCCTGCTCTGAAAGCAACAACAACTAAAAGAGGACTATCGTCTCGATCTCCCTATTTGGCGGCCATCTTGGCCAGGTCTCTCTCTCGCCTTGGCAGCCATCATGGACTAGTCATTCCCACTAGCTGAACACACCCTTAGAGCTGGCCTTCTTAGACCAATCTCTCCTACCACAGACTTTACACAGCTTGGTATCTAAAACTTCGTGTGATCAAGTGTCTGCCTTTTATTACAGTATTATATTTCTACTTGTATTTTATACATCTTGTGTACCCAGCACCCATTCACTTTTCTCCACACCGGTAGTGCACCGATCGCTACCTCATATTTTACCGGTTGCTTACTAGTGTCATATTTGTCGTTAGTAGCCTTTTGTTTGCACCTATATTGGTTCTATTATATCTTTAGTATTTTATTCATATTTGCATGTTATATTAGTTACAGTACGTCTTCAGTATTTTATTCTTATTTGTATACTGTATATTGTGTAAGCTGCACCCAACTCACTTTTATCCCTATTATGCACTGACTGTTACCCCATATATCCTGTTCATTCTCGTAAACTGCACCCATTCACTTTCTATTCCTGGATTGCACCAATGCTACTTTCTACATTCTGGCTATTTCTGGCCACTCACTAATGTCACTTTGAGTCCATTTACCTCATTGCTACTGCACATATCTTGTACATTTTTGCAAGCTGCACCCACTCGTTGATTCCTGGTCTGCACCGATTGCTACCTCGCTTATTTTGACTATTCGGCCACTTACTAGTGACACTTCTGTGCCATGTAACCTACGGCTGACAGTTGTTTTTGCACATATGTAGCCTTAGCGTTCGTCATCACATACCCACCTTTACAGCCTTCCCAACATGGATCTCATCGGCAAGCACACATATAGAATCAACTACCCAACCACTCTCACCAAAAAAGCCTCTAAACGCTTTAAACACAACCTCCTGAGGGCCCACCCTGAAACCCCCTTTGCCGACACCTACTTCTCACCGGTCAATGGAGCCGTGAACATTGATATCATCTTCCACACCTCACGCAGAGCTCAATGGAGAAAAGTGTTCCTCACCCTGCTCACCGTCTCCACCACCAGAAAAACCGCTCATGGCCTAACTCTCTCCATTTCGCCATCCCAACTCTTGCCTGGCAGAATCACCATTACTATCTACAATAACGGGATTATCCTAATTCAATCCACAGACAAGAACTTGGAACTACTTGACAACTTGTTCCCCAAGTTCAAGGAGCACCTTTCCAAGCTTCGGTCCTCTACCCATAACTCCTCCATCACTATCATTCATGACGTCACAGCCCCCACCCACAACTTATCTCAGCATCAGAATGGCACGCACCTCACCTCTACCCCCAGCACCCCAGTCAATCACCCACCTGCTGTAACCACCCCACACTCCTCAATCACAGTCACAAATCTCTCCCCCTCATACACTAGCCGCCCCTCTAACACTAACCCCTGGACCCCCACACATACCACTCCCATTCCTCCCTCCCCTGACACCACAACTTCCACCCACAACCCATTTTACCTTGATCAGCTCCAGAACTACACGCATAACGACAAGTCCCACCCTCTGTCCCCCCCTCTCTCAGTCTCCACTACCACCCGCTAACCACCCACGCAGAGCGCACCACATCTACTATTATAACCCCCCTCCCCACGACAGGACCATTTCCAACCCCATCTCCCCCCCCACTCTCAGTCCACACTACCCTTCAGGCTCCCCCATCACCACCATCATACACTCCACTTCCTTCCCGCTCTCTACACCTGCCACCAATTCCCTCCTCTACACCACCAACCTCGTCCGTACTTCAACCACGCCCATCGCCCCCATACCCTCTCCCCTCCCTAACACTAACCCGCACGCCGACTCTGCGGAGCCCGGCATGAACTCCAACCCATCCCCCCACCCGTGCGATAATTACCTGGTCAGCCACTCACCCATGACTTCCACCCCCAGCACTAACACTCATCCCACGCTTGACAAGATGATGTCCTCCCTCCTCCAACTCAAAGAAGACATTCACACCATCAAAGAAGAAATTCACACCATCAAAGAACTACTCATCACACCCCCTAGAAACACCTCGCCCACTACCACCCCCCCTCTCAACCTGCTCTCCACCCGTCCATATGCCGCCCCCAAGCTACATCCCCCACACAGGACTGCGATCCGTGCCCACAACCGCAACAACCGCACCCGCTGCCCACACTGGACCTCGATCCCTGCCCACAATCGCAACAACCGCCCCCGTCGTACATGCAACCCTCTTTCGGATCTTGACACTCTCACTCGCCTCTGCTCCTACGACCCAACTCCCCTAAACGACACAACTGCCTCGCATCTGCCCATTCCCACGATACACTCAAATCCCCGTAGACCCGCCACACTAAACAACAGAATCTCCATCCTGAATAACCTTAGAAAAGTCCCCCTCTCCCTAGTACCCTCTACCTCCCCTGACACACCCCATCTCAAATGCACTCTCCTAAACTGCAGATCGGCTGCTAGACACTCCCCCGCCATCGCTGATCTCATCCTAAAATTGGACCTTGACCTAATCTTTTTGACTGAAACCTGGCTAACCGAATCTTCTACACCTATAATGGACATTCTGGTTCCCCCCAACTATCACATCATCAGGCTTGAAAGGTCTGGGAAGATAGGTGGTGGAATCGCTTGCATATACAGGAACAGCCTTTCTGTTCTGAAAGCCCCCGCACCTTCCCTACCCTCCCCAACTTCCTACGAATACATCTGCCTCGATATCATCAGTGAGGGCAAACCGATATGCTCTCTTCACGGCATCTACCACCCACCCAGAGACAAGCTCACCTTCGCCCAACAAATCATGGACTTGATTTCAACCAACGCCGGACGACAGCTCACCCAAATATACCTTGGAGACTTCAACCTTCACTGGAACGATCACGATGATGCGGTGGTAAATAGTCTTAAAAGCTTTCTCAACGCCCTGGACCTCACACAAATATGCAACAGCCCAACCCACGAGAAAGGTTCCACCCTCGACCTCATCATCGCCAAAGAGGACGCTATTCAACTTGAGTCTATCCAACCCTGTGACTGGTCAGACCACCATATTGTCACATTCCACATCAATGAAAAAGTCAAACTCAACGCGGTTCAATCCTCCAGACCTAAAGTCTGGAAAAGAGACCTGAAAAAACTCAACCCATACTCCTTACCCCCGAACAGCCGCGACCTCCTGCTCCCTCCTACGGGCGCTACAGATGTCCAATCCTTGACTGACCACTATCTCAATACCATGTCCTCAATAATTAATGAGGCTGCTCCCATGCAGCTAAAAAGAGTCTCCGCCCCATTACCAATATTCCCACTCTCGCCAAACTATTGGAAAAATGCGCACAACTACAACTGACTAAACACATTGATCAGTTTGATCTCCTCAACCCTCATCAATCAGGCTTCCGAGCAGGACACAGTACTGAAACTGCTATGACTCACATAATTGACGACGCCCTTCAAATACTAGATCAAAATGATACCTGCCTCCTCATCCTTCTTGATCTCTCCTCAGCATTCGACACGGTTAAACATGAGAACTTACTCGATCTTTTGAACACAAGAATGGGTCTATCTAGAACTGTTCTCAAGTGGTTCACCTCCTTTTTACACAACAGGACGCAGAAATTCAAGAGTAACAACCAGATGTCCGCACCAGTACCTGTTTTGTTAGGCGTCCCCCAAGGATCCTCCCTATCACCAACCTTGTTCAACCTAGTTATGGAACCTCTCACCACCTTGTTACAAGCATCCAATGTACTTTTTCACATGTATGCAGATGACACCCAACTATATCTCAAACTACAATCCCCCAATGACATCTTACTCCTGAACTCAACGCTCAGAAGCACCCAATCTTGGCTTGCCGATAATCATCTCAAACTCAATGCCCTGAAAACAGAATTCCTTCTGATCTCACCTCCCGCGAAGATCTCTACCACTCAAACCTGGCTTAAACAGCTAACTGCACTCAATGTCCAACCCACCATAGTGGATTCAGCAAAATCTCTAGGCATAACCCTCGACTCCAATCTCAACATGCAGCATCATATCAGCAAGGCTACCAAGGGAGCGAACTACCAAATCAACACCTTGAGGAAACTTAAACCCTTCCTACCTGCCAAAGACTTCCAAACTGCAGTACAAGCGCTAGTAATCCCGCGAATTGAATACGGCAGCACCGCCCTCTGCGGTCTCCCGTTAACCACTACTGCACCCCTAAGAGCTTCTCTAAACGCTGCAGCGAGACTCATCACTGTGTCAAAAAAACACTCACATATCTCCCCTGACCTGAAATCCCTGACCTGGCTGCCTTTTGAAGCCAGAATACATCTGAAAATCGCCTGCATGACACACAAGGCTATACACCTGAGCTCTCCCGGATACCTCACTCAGAAGCTGTCAATCTCTGGCGGCTCTAGAAACACTAGAGGAAAAAACAACCTTCTGCTAAAACCTCGAAGATTCCGGAAAGTAAAAACTTATAAACGCTTCTTTTCGGGAATGGCACCCAGGATCTAGAACTCACTCCCGCCTGAAACCAGGCTCATCTCCTCCATCACAATTTTTAAGAAAGAAGTAAAAGCTATTCTCATGGCCAAATGCACGTGACCTATGAGCTGTAAAGTCTCTTCACCGATCTGTATTATGTTGCTCGAACTCTACGATTATGTTTATTATTTGTATTCTTGCTTTACCTGACTTTCTTTTTTTTTTTTATTATATATTTTTATTGATATTTGAGTTGCAAGTTCAAACAGATTATATCATAATTCCTTCTTGAGATTATATTAAGATACATGTTATACATCCAATTCAGAAGAAGATAAAGTAAAACAATTCAGAATAACAAAAAACAGATAATACATGAATAACCAATATAGATAGTTCATTATATCATTATTTCATCAGTCCATTTCTGAATTGATGACCAAGTTTTTACCCCAAGTTGTTTCTTTTTTTTCCCCTTGGTAGCATATATTGCTGATTCAAGTTTATATCTAGCAAGCAGACGACCCCTCCATGTATAGAAAGATGGTGAATCTGTACTTATCCATTCCTGAGCTATGCATGCACGAAATTCAGCCATCATAATAAATAATAAATTGGTTTGTTCCATGTCTTTTGAATCTTTAGAAACACCGAATAATATAAGTTCAGGTGACAAAACAATATTTTTACAAAGAATGTGTTCAATGAATTTCTGAACATCACAAATTAATCCATTAAGTTTTACACACGAGCAAAACATATGTAAAGTGTCGGCCCCTCTTAAATCACAGCGATTGCATTTGATTCCAGTAATGCTCCCCCATTTCAAAACTTTTGCTGGCGTATAATATAGATCACACAATATCATGTAATGTTGCGTGCGATTACGCCCTGAAAATAAAATAGAGGTGGCCATTTTGATTGATTCGTCCAAGAGTACATCCTTTGTCCCTAATTTCTCTTCCCATCTATCCCTCAACTTATTAAAGTCATCCACAAGGTAAGTCATTAAAGTATTATAATAGAACCCAATTTTTCTTTTATTATTTAGGCTATCTATAAGTAAAGTTGGGGTTAAATCTTGTCTTTCTATATTGGAGGGTGAATTTAAAAAACTATGAATCTGTAAGAATTTGAAATAATCATGAGAAGGAATCTTAAAGTTACTTTGTAGTTCACTGAAAGAAAGTAAAGTTTCAGACTTATTATATAAATCAGAAAGAGAGGTAATCCCCTTATCGTTCCATTTTTTCATCACTTGGTCTCTAAATATAGTGGGAAAGCAGTGACTTGAGTTTAGTGGCGTATATCAAGTGATTTTTCTAATTCCCACCACTTTTTTAATAATTCGCCAAGCTTTATATGCTGCAATCAATATCTTAAATTTTGTTTTTTTATAATAGCTTGGCTCAGTGAATTTTAACAGATGATAGTTCGCATCAGTACCTACTACCATTTCATAGATATTTGGATATTGTGCCCAAATAATAGGTATTTTATTGCCCACAATTAAAGGAAACATATATTGAAGTGCGGCAGCTAAATAATAAAATAGAAAATGTGGTGCGGCCCATCCCCCCCTATCTTTCGGTATAATCAGCTTCTTATATGCTCTTCTGATGCCTTTATAGCCCCACAAGAATCTTATTGCGGTTCTTTCAATTTCTTGAAAAAAACTTAAAGGAAATTCCAAGGGGATTGTTCTAAATAAGTAAAGAAATTTCGGCAATATAAGCATCTTTAAAACATTGTTTCTACCATGAAGAGATAAATGTAAATGGTTTATTCTTTCCAAAGTTGATTTAACCTTTTTAAGAATCGGAGTGTAATTAATACTAGGTATCTTAGAAATAGGTATAGTTAATCTGATACCTAGATAAACTGCTTCTGTAACTATATTTGTAATAGGAGGTGGGTTTGATCCTGTAAACAAAATTTGTGTTTTGGATAAATTTAATTTATACCCAGAAAAAGATCCGAATATGCCCGCTAGTTCTTCAACCCTAAAAAACGTTCTTTCAATATCTTTAGTGACCACTACTAAATCATCAGCATATGCAAGGGCTCTGTATACCGTACCTCCTAGCTGTAATGGAACTATACTTTCCTCCCTATTTAACTGGTTAAGAAAGATATCTATATATATAGCAAAAAGAAGAGGGGAAGACGGGCATCCTTGGCGTGTTCCTCTTTGGATGGGGAATGATGCAGATTTATTATGCCCTATTTTTATTACTGAAACTGTATTTTTGTATAATGTCTTAAATGCATTTATTGTTCCTGGCCCAAAGCCTTTCATAGATAACACGTCCCATAGATAGGGCCATGCTACTCTATCAAATGCTTTTTCAGCATCTAGGAGAGTGATTCCTATTGGTATATTAGAGGCTTCTGACCAGTCCATCATTGCTATAATTCTGCGTATATGGTCCGCCGTATCTCTATTGGGAATGAAACCATGTTGCCAGCGAGAAATAATTGTTGGTATAATTCTTGACAGTCTTGTGGCAAGTATTTTTGAATAAACTTTACTGTCAGTATTAATCAAAGAGATTGGCCTGTAAGAGGCTGGGTTAAGTGGATCCTTGTCCTTTTTTAAGAACGTCATAATTATTGATTCAGCCCAAGAGTCTGGAGGTAAACCTTTCTGTGCCTCCAAGAATACAAGCAGCATATCATTCTTTATATATTTGCTAAAGGACCTATAAAACTCTAGCGGAATAAGATCCGGACCGGTTGCTTTGCCCATTGCTAATGACTTTAAGGCGAGATCAATTTCTTCCCATGTTATCACGGCATCTAGCACTGATTTTTGGTCATGAGAGAGGGATGGCAAAAGATTTCCCATGGCAAAATTCAGACACGTATCAGATGAATAGTTATCGTCCTCTTGTGTATATAGTTTGCAATAAAACTTACGAAAAACTTCCAAAATTTCCTCTTGTTTATTATACACTTGCCCTGTTTCATCCTGAATTGTATTAATGGTATTATATACTTCTTTTTGTCTGATTCTATTTGCCAAGATTTTCCCTGTATTTTCCCCTATCTCATATATCTGGGTTCTATAACTTGCCATCAGTTTTGCTGATTTTTCTGCAAAAAATTCATAACAGATAGATTTACTAATTGCCAGTCAATTCAATTCAATTCAAATTTTCTTTATTCGACTGACAGAAAAGCAGTCATAAAAGCACATAATACAGTAATATACAATTCATTCATAGAAGGAAATTTTTCAGCAAACACGTTAAAAGATAAGCAATTCGCGAGAGAATTTTTTAAAAAAAAGAAAAGATATAGTAGTCCAGTGTGAATGTACTTAGTCAAGACAAGATTACATCTGTAATACAATTCAGCTTGGAATCATCCTTCCATACTTAATCTAAACTTCAAGGCTGTTTTTAAAAACTTGCAGGTGAAAAAAGTGCTATCTTCGTGCAACATTTGAAGGTATAGGAGTGCAGGCTTAATTTGTATAAAATTCATCCTTTTGAGCAAAGGTTTTAAAAACATATTTTGTGGACTCGAATAATAAGAACATAGGAATAAAAAGTGAGCCAAGTCTTGCGGAGACTTATTGTCGCAGCCGCAAGCTGGCAACACTTGACCTCTATGGGCTCCACTCGGCACAGCTAGGAGCAGATGGTAGAGACCAAATCGGAATCTGCTCAGCAGGAAGCGCTCATATCTGGATATATTCCATGATAAATATGGTTCGGAGAACACACAAGTCTTTGTTAATGTGTGGCTCCTTACACTGGACTTCTTTAACTCAATTTCTTCCCTGTCAAGTTGTCGCTTCAATGTGAAAGTATTTTTTACAAAATTGACATCTTTCTTGGTGGTGTTCTGGGGTGTTAGGTAAAGGTCCAATCTACCCAGATCTTTACAGCAGTTTCTAATGTATTTCAACCATGGTAACTTGAGTTGTCCTTCCCAAGTAAGGGCTTCAGCAAGGATGTTATGAGTCAGTGGTATAGATATATTGCGCCAACAGTTTAACCAGCAGAGCAGAGGGTTTGCAGCGATTTTGTCTCCTAGGTACGGTGTGCCCAGTTCCTCATGTACAGAGAAGTTAGCGGTACTCTTTGGCAAACTCATGACCTGTTTCAGAAAGTTGTTTTCAAGAGTCACCAGGGCATCTACTGGTAAGAACCCCCACAGTTCACTTCCGTAACATGCCACCGCAACGCTTTTTGCCTGATAAAGCTTCATTATGGCGGACACTGGAGTATTACCCAATTTGCGAGCAAAATCCATTATTCCAGAGTTGGTCCTTAATATTTCGCCTTTCTTTTTGGTTATGGCAGGGCCCCATGTAAGTTTGTGGTCGAACAGTACTCCTAAATACGAAAATGTTTTTGTTAGCGGGATGTTTTCCCCATTGACTGAGAAGGGGTATCGTTTTTTGGGAGTTAATCCAACCGTCATAACAAAAGATTTGGAGTTATTGATATTCAGACCACGTGAGGACATGAATTGATAAAAAGAATCCAATAATTTTTGGAGTCCGAGTGCGGTTCTGGATAAAAGAACGGCGTCGTCCGCGTACAGCAGGACCGGCACGCCTGTTTTCCCAATACGAGGGTAATCCGTGTCCGTTTTTACCAAGTGGTCTTCGAGTCCATTTATATATAAATTAAAAAGAAAAGGTGCTAAAATACAGCCCTGCCTGACTCCCCGGTTAATTTTAAAATCTCTCGTTACTTTCAAGTCTCTTGTGAAACGTACATTTGCACGGGTGTCGTTGTGTAGGTCGGCCAGAAAGTTGATCAAATTATTTTCAACGCCCATATTTTGCAGGACTTCCCATAATTTGCTCCTATCAACACAGTCAAAAGCCGAAGAAAGGTCCATAAAGGCCATATACAAAGTTCCCTCTCTTGCTTGGGTGTATTTACCACTTATTAGATATAAATTCAGACACTGTGTAGTTGTTGCATGTCCTGGTCTGAATTTATACTGTGCAGGGGTCATTATGTTGTTTTGTTTGGCCCATGCATTCAACCTCTTTAGTAGTACCCCGCCCACTACCTTCGCAACAGAGTTTATCAGGGAGATTGGTCTGTAACAGGCCGCTTTTGTTCTGTCACCCTTTTTGTAAACAGGGACGATGGTAGATGCTCCCCAGGATTTAGGAGCCCCCACTTCGACCCCGGCGTTGATGACAGATGTGAGAATTGGTGCCCATAAAGTGATGTTAGATTTGAGTAGGTCAGGTGGAAGACCATCAGGGCCCGGGGCTTTGTTACTGGAGAGACCAAGTATCCCTAGTTCAATTTCTTTAGTTGAAAAATGTAGCGGACTGCTTTCAGGGAGATGAGGTGGTTTTAATGACTGTGGAGCGTCGCTCTTGAAGATAGATCCAAAGTGGGTGATCCATTCATTTTCCGGTATGACTGTACCAAGCCTCTCATCATTTGGGTCGCCAAAAAGTGGTTTGTTTATTATGTTCCAGAATTTTGAGCTATTGCCCAAAGTAGAGGGGTCGAGCAAAGATTCCCATGTTTTAATTTTAATTGACTTTTTGCGTGAAGCAAGGGCGTTTTTGTAATCTGCTCGAAGGGCCTTAATAAGTGCAGAGTCTCTCGGTTTGTTTTTAAGAGCAGCTTTTAATTTACGATTTGCTGAAGAACAGGCGTGATCAAACCAACGAGGGTGTTGAGCAGTTGTTCCCTTAGTAGTTACTGTCAATAGTTGATCAATCCTTTTGGACACCACAGCAAAGGCGGATAAAATAGATTCTGGTGGAGCGGAATTTGTGGCACAGAGCTTAAGTTCAGGTTCACAATGTAAAGCAACGGTCTCATACAATTTGTCGCTATTTACCAGGTTCCATTTCAAGCGGCGGTTGTTGTTGACCGACTTAAGTACCCCGGTGTCCTTGATGTTTTTTTGGAGTACTAAGGAGCCGCATTGTAGTTCAAGGTGCAGAGGATTGTGATCACTATGAATGCTGTCAAGAATATCAAAGTTTAAAACCTGTTGGACAACCCCAGCAGAAAGGAGAATATGATCTATAAAAGACCCAGACTCAGATCCTTTATAGGTTGGATTTTTGAAGGAAAAGGAGTCGTCTTTCATAGATAATGCCATGATCAGGTTTGTGGTATCCATTAGGGTATTCAGTTTAGTTCCACGATGGCAATGTGTGAAATGGGGACCTGTTCTGAGTCCGCAGCCCAAGGATCCCAGAGTGGTTAAAAGAGGATTGCCGCAAATATGTGTATTAAAATCACCAAGAAGAATTTTATCCTGTGGCAATTTTGTCCCATTTTCATTTAGGTAACTTTCAAGATTGTCAATATTGCAGTCATTCGAATTGGCGACAGAGTTGTAGAGGTTAATTAGGGTTATAGCATTCTTCCCCCTTCTGAGGGTCAGTATCTGTATATTCCTGCTATCCAACTGCACACGGTTAATCTGCATTTTAAGAGACAGACTAATAAATATTGCCAAGCCCCCCTTTGCCCTGCCACTGGGCGAAGGGGATGCGGGAACAAAAAAGCTTTGAAATCCCTCAATGAAGGTGTTGTTATCTATTAGCCATGTTTCCTGAAAACACAGGATGGTGTAATTTTTGACAAAAACTTCCCATGACGGGTCATTGATTTTAGAGGCCAATCCTGCAATATTCCAAGACAATATTTTGATTGAATTAGGGACATTGTGCTCTAGGTTTAATGCAGGTGTTATAATAGA
This sequence comes from Lissotriton vulgaris, assembly GCF_964263255.1. Taxonomy (NCBI): domain Eukaryota; kingdom Metazoa; phylum Chordata; class Amphibia; order Caudata; family Salamandridae; genus Lissotriton; species Lissotriton vulgaris. Next base: position 65,737 of record NW_028244484.1, read on the forward strand.
GAGAGGGCACAGTTCTGGGTTGTCCCTTGTCACAGGGTTCGTCCTTGGAATTACAGGTGATGGTTGAAGTTGGCAAACTATAGGTGTAGGAAAACTACCTACCTCGTCCGCTAAAGGGGCCGGGGCTTGCTTTGCTTGAGGGCTGACTGAGTGGCTTAATCTCTTCGTGGAGGTGGTATTGGATGGAGTGACCACTAGGGAGTTAGATGTTTTAGATGAAGTGGTCATATTTTCTACATAGCTGTTTGTCTTATCAGGAAATGAGACGGGAGACAAGTCAGATGGCAGTCAATCAACCTCATCCAATTGGTCGTGGTTGAAGAGAGCATCGTATCTGTTGGCTGTTGGAAACCCGTAGTCATTATATTGTGAGGTAGTGTGATTATAGGCTCGGTAGAAACCATGCCCTTGTCGTTCAGCTATTTCTGTTGGTTGGTAGTTATACACTTTGTTTCCCCATGGGTGAGAGTATAGGTGTTGATCTAGGCCCATTTGTATGTCTGGACGGGGTGGAACAATGGCCAGCCAAGGTTGATTATTTTGCTGTGTCCTGTAAGGCCCTTCTTGGGTATGATTGTATTTGGTTTTGTTCCTATGGGTGTCTAAACGGACTGGATAAAAGTAGCTTAGTCCCATAGTTCGGATCAAGCTGTTTGTCCCAGGGCGTCTCCAATCTGCGATGAATTTTGCCGGTCCTAGATATTTAAAGGTGACCACAATGCAGTCACCCTCTGTGGATTTGAAGCGAGTACCCACCCACTCTACTCTTTTGACATGTTGGATGGTACCTATTATGTTTGGTGGGAGGGGCCTATGTGTGGAAAGCCATTGCATTACTTTGTTCCTCAGTTCCTCCCGCGTTTCCTCCCTGTTGTCATCAACTTTTGGTACCCCAATCATGACTATTGTGTAGGGGTTGGACTGTGGGGGTAGGTTAATATGTGTTAGTGAGCGAGTTGTAATAGGTCTGGGGGGCTGTGTTCCTATTTCTTTAAGTTGAGTGTTACCTTTAGGGGGAGCCGTGCGTCTTTTGTCCTCAGATGCGCCTACGTTTGTACAAGGTAGGTGACCCTCTGCAGCCCACTCACTGTCATCCTCATCCTCATCTATTTGGGTATTTGACGTATTGAGTATGGGTGTCATTGTAATCACAGTGGTGGTGGGAACTGATTGTGAGTTTGGTGTTTGATCAGTTGAGGGTAGGCTCTGAGGTTGTGGTTTATTTAACTTTCCTGTATTCTTTAATGAGTTACCTACTTTTTTCAATGTTTTTGAGTTTTTTACATTAAGTGTTGTTGAAGATGGAACAAAGGTAGTAGGCGTATTAGTTGTTTTAAGCAATCTGAGGATACTAGAGGATATATCATTTTGAGCCCTCTCAAATTTACTCAGCGCCCTTTCTATATTATCAATCTGATGGCTAATAGGTTGTAGAAATGTTTTGATTAGGGCTTCAATCTCTCTCATTGATGGTAGGATCGTACTACTTTTCTTATCAATGTGTCCTGTTTCCTCATTAACTAAAGAAATACCTAAGTTGGACTTAGTGTTTCCATGTGCATCATAGACTAATGGGGAAATTGATAAGGGCCCCCCCCCGTATTGGGTCAGGGAGTTTCTCTAGACTTTTCTTCTGCCACATGTCTTTGAGCGATCGCTTGGGTTTGCCTGAGAGGAGATGGATTTTCCTTTTAGGGAGTTTGATTCTAGGCTTTTTTCACTTGGTCTTTGGAGAGTTGCGTTGTTTTGGTGGTTGAGTTTCAGTTATAGCAATGGCTAATGGGGCATTCTCCACAGTGTGAGCTTCCAGTGCAAAAGGGGGATCTCTTGCCTGCTGGACGTTGTTTGCGCTGCTAGTTAGAATCATGAGGCTGTTATCCAGGGTGTTCGCTAATAGCTCCATGGAAGAAGAATTAGAGGGTTTTTCCTTGATATGTGATCTTGGTAGTTCCGATAATGATTGCATTAGAAGGGACTCCTGTGATGAGGCCGTGTCCTCCATATTTTGGTCTTCTGTGGTAGTATGTGAGGACAGATCTGGGAAGCATAGATTAGGTGTCAGAGAGAGCCTCCTCTCAGTGTCCTGAATGGCATCCGCCACAACATTTATGGTTTTTTGCAGCATTTTATCTATAGCGGTAATAGTGGGCAAAGGTGTACTCACTGTTTTTAGTCTGCTGGTTGATCGTGTGGCCATCGGAGTTTTACAAGTTTTGGTCATCTTGGAGCAGTGTTTACAGCCCCTTTGCTCCGGTTAAAACGTAGAGTTGGCTTGTGGCTCCGGAAGAACGTGCTTAGGGAGGTGGCCCGACCCGGCCACTTCAGGCCCCTGAGGGCCACAGAGGGCCCGCCCTTTGCCCGGGCTTCGCCCCGGGCGTCCCGCGACGCGGGGGCTCTCCTGCTTTTATCCCCCTCTGGCGCTCTCAGGAGCGCGACCCGCATCACTGTGTACGCGCCGCCGCGAGGCCTGCCGGAATTTGTGGTCTCCCGGAGCGGCGGCGCGGAGTCCGGTGTCCTGGGACTCTTGGCGGTGGCGGCGGCGTCCCCTGGAGCTTTCTCTGCTGCTTGGCTGACTCGTGGCGGTGGCGGCAGAAAGGTAAGTGATTTCCCCGCTTTGCCGGGGCTCTCCTGCTTTTATCCCCCTCTGGCGCTCTCAGGAGCGCGACCCGCGTCACTGTGTACGCGCCGCCGCGAGGCCTGCCGGGATTTGTGGTCTCCCGGAGCGGCGGCGCGGAGTCCGGTGTCCTGGGACTCTTGGCGGTGGCGGCGGTGTCCCCTGGAGCTTTCTCTGCTGCTTGGCTGACTCGTGGCAGTGGCGGCAGAAAGGTAAGTGATTTCCCCGCTTTGCCGGGGCTCTCCTGCTTTTATCCCCCTCTGGCGCTCTCAGGAGCGCGACCCGCGTCACTGTGTACGCGCCGCCGCGAGGCCTGCCGGGATTTGTGGTCTCCCGGAGCGGCGGCGCGGAGTCCGGTGTCCTGGGACTCTTGGCGGAGCGGCGGCGTCCCCTGGAGCTTTCTCTGCTGCTTGGCTGACTCGTGGCGGTGGCGGCAGAAAGGTAAGTGATTTCCCCGCTTTGCCGGGGCTCTCCTGCTTTTATCCCCCTCTGGCGCTCTCAGGAGCGCGACCCGCGTCACTGTGTACGCGCCGCCGCGAGGCCTGCCGGGATTTGTGGTCTCCCAGAGCGGTGGCGCGGAGTCCGGTGTCCTGGGACTCTTGGCGGTGGCGGCGGTGTCCCCTGGAGCTTTCTCTGCTGCTTGGCTGACTCGTGGCGGTGGCGGCAGAAAGGTAAGTGATTTCCCCGCTTTGCCGGGGCTCTCCTGCTTTTATCCCCCTCTGGCGCTCTCAGGAGCGCGACCCGCGTCACTGTGTACGCGCCGCCGCGAGGCCTGCCGGGATTTGTGGTCTCCCGGAGCGGCGGCGCGGAGTCCGGTGTCCTGGGACTCTTGGCGGTGGCGGCGGCGTCCCCTGGAGCTTTCTCTGCTGCTTGGCTGACTCGTGGCGGTGGCGGCAGAAAGGTAAGTGATTTCCCCGCTTTGCCGGGGCTCTCCTGCTTTTATCCCCCTCTGGCGCTCTCAGGAGCGCGACCCGCGTCACTGTGTACGCGCCGCCGCGAGGCCTGCCGGGATTTGTGGTCTCCCGGTGCGGCGGCGCGGAGTCCGGTGTCCTGGGACTCTTGGCGGTGGCAGCGGTGTCCCCTGGAGCTTTCTCTGCTGCTTGGCTGACTCGTGGCGGTGGCGGCAGAAAGGTAAGTGATTTCTTGATTCTATATCCCCGGTTGGTTGTTGATGTATTATTGCTGTGATTAATTCTTTCTCCCAAAATAACATCTTCTGAAACACCTTCTCATTCTTTTCACGCATAATTTTCTGTTTTTTAATTGTATATGAAAGAGTCTCTCCCCTTATCCCTGATTTAAACGTATCCCAGACAATCTGCACTGTTGCTGTACCTCTATTAATATCAAAAAATTCTTTCATCCATAAAGCCAATGTATTTATATAGTCAGAGTCAAGTAAAAATTTGCGATCAAAAGTCCAGGATCTCGGTTGAGTAATTGTTTCACCAGTTTTAATTTCGATCAATATTGGATTATGGTCAGATATTATGCGTGGAAATAACTCAAAGTTTGTATCATAAATAAGTGATTTTTTAAGAAAGAAATAATCTATGCGTACAAATTTTTTATGAGGATGGGAAAAGAATGTATACATAGAAGGTAAAGATTTTTTTTCATAAGCTACATCAACTAAACCATGATCTAATACCAACGATCGTAATGCCAAAAATGATTTTTTTTTAACTCCCTGATAGCAAGATATATCAGATATATCTCTATTCGACTCTAGGTGAATATTAAAGTCGCCACAAAGTATCAACAGTGGAGGCCAATTAGACAGTTCAAGATTTATACTATCTATAATACCAGGATCATCTACATTCGGAGCGTATACAGCGCAAATGGTCCATAATACATTATTAATTTTAAACTCTGCTATTGCCCATCTACCATATTTGTCTGCTTTATGTCGAGTTAGTATGCCTAAACCCTTTCTAAATAGAATGGCAACACCTTTTGTTGTAGATCCTTGAGATGTACATACCGCTAGTAGCATACCTAACTCTTTATATAAATGTCTGTCCTTCCAAGTTATATGTGATTCCTGAATGCATAACAAATCAATTTTCATAGATTGTATAATTTCTGCCGCTATTCCCCTCTTCTTTGTATTATTTAGCCCACATATATTCCAAGAACACACTCGTAACTTTCCCATCTATACCAATATTTATAACAATATAAATTTAACACATAGGGCAACACATAAGACATCACCTTGATCAAAAAATATAGATGTACGACCTTAAAGGATTTCGATTTTTCCTCTCTGACAGGCCATCTATCCAAACATAAAAGTGTAACTACAAAAGCTACCAAAACCACAATAATAATATAGAATCTGTTTTTGCTTGCAACTTCATATTTTTCCCTCACCCACCCCACACCCCTCTCTCTTTACCTGACTTTCTATGCGCACATTTATCTGTACTATGTTGCTCGTACTCTACGATTATGTGTTTTATTTGTATTATTGGTTCACCTGACTATCTATGCGCACATTTATCTGTAATACTTGCACTATTGATGTACCCGTTCTACTTTGCTCCCCCACGTATAATCTCACTCTACCTGATGACCTGCCACTCACTCTCTTGCTGTTATTCCTTGCATTGTAAAGCGCTCTGATATCTGCAAAGATCTTGTTCGCGCTATATAAAACTTTCAAAATAAATAAAATAAATAAATAGAAAACTGTCCTAGGAGGTTGAAAATTCAAAGTGTGAGCATACTAGGGGGAACTGTGAATATGGACGATGCTGGGGCGGTAAAATAGTGAAAGAAATAATAATAACAAGTTGTTGAAAGAATGGATTCTGGGGACTGATCAAGACTCAGTGCCTGAAGATTTATCACTAGCAAGAGTAAATTGATTCTCATTCTTCCCTCTAAGAATGGTGGCAGTCCACAAACATTTATGGTAGATTTCAATGCTTTTGTGATAAAGGAGAAAATTCAATTGAGAGCAAGAGACAAATCACTACTTGAAAAGGTTTTTCTTTTTCATTTTTTTCAATCTGTCTTTGAGCACTGCCATAAACCAAAGAAGAATTAGAGCCATAATGTTTTACTTGAAAAACCAAGGAATTCCAGCTACAATACATGGCTTGTCAGACTTAAAAGGTTGTGGAAAGGGACATTTTGTCTATTTTTCATGTTATGGAGGAAGCCCATAAATGCACAGATAAACAAATTGAACTAAGGATATGCAATAACTGTGTTTTTTGTAAGTGGGAGGGGCAAAAAGATGGGGTTAGAACTAGCACAACCACTCCATTGTTTATCCCCAATTAACAGCTGGGGAAACGGAGTGGTAGCTTGTAGAAAATAAGGAAGAGGATATGCAGACCAGCTCCAAACAACTGCCGTTCAATGGAGGGGGGTATTCCAGGTGAAGGGAGGAGAGACTGGGGTGGTGGAGAGTGATGGAAGTGAAAGGGGGTAACTACCAAATGAATGAGTCTGGTGTAACATCAACAGGCGCAATACAAAAATGAAATAACAATTATACGATGTGTAACAATGAATGTTAAACAACCCTGGAAAAATGACAGATATTCGTTCATTAAAAAGATAAGAATGCCCAGATTCTAATGTTACAAGAAACATGCTTTACTCAAGAGAATGCAAAGAAATAATACTGTAATAAAAATACCATGAAAATATTTATTCCAGTGCAATTGCAGCACACAGAGATTCTTTTTTTTAAATAGTGGATTAAGTCAGAATATTAAGACACAAGCAGACAATAAAGGCAGATGCGCTATCGTGTTAACTCAAACACATGGGCAAAAATATACCTGTGTAGCTCACTATTGCCTTACCACTAAAGCATCTAAAGTCATAATGAACTCAAATGGCTCTTGCCTTGTACCCAGATCCCATAGTTTTGGAGGATATTTTATTCTGATTCTATCTATAACGGACTCGGAAGCGCTTGTGGGCTTAGTCAAATATGAAAGGATACAAAGAACATCTAATGGAGTTAATGAATACATATGTCATCTGGTAGATACTTGGAGAGAAATACGCTGTGATTTAGACAGTAAACTTATATGTAACCCATGATTCAAAATTGTCACCTGATTAGATTACTTTTGGATAAACCAAGAAGCTAATGTGACCAATATTTCTATCACTCTTTTTCTCAGATCACTGGTCAGTAGAACTTACATATATATACCAGGACATCCTATGAAAAGTATATCAATCACCCATGGAGATGTAAGAAGAGTATTTAACATCAGCTCAAAAGATAAAGGTGGCAATAAATAAATAGTCTTATTTCAAAATAAATAGGGGTTCTGACCCTGTAACCGTGATATGAGATGGTTTAAAGTCACATTACGAGGACAGCACATCTCTAGAGAAAATAAAAATAATAGATTGCATTGTGATCGATTAAATATATTGCTGGACTAGTTAAAAAATGTTACAAGTCTTTAAAAGAAGGGAGACTTGAAAGCAAATCAAAGATTTTTATGATCAAGAATAGAGGCTGCTTCCCTCAAATGAGAAACAAATATATGAATAAGGTATTACAATTAGAAAAGTATTAGATAGACAAGCCAAAATTAAACTGCCTGAAATACAAAGCTGATTGATGATAGGAATATAGCCTTGGTAGACTATCAAAAAAACAAATTATTTAACATTTTGAACAATTCTACACAGAATTATGGACAGAAACATTGAACCCGCCCAAGGAGTTATCAAGGCATTTCTCAAAGACATAGCCTTGCCTAAAATTTAATTAGAACAAGTAGATAAGCTGCACCGACCCATCGGCAGAAAAGAGGTTGAAGATGCAATAAAGGCTTTACAGAATGGAATTTCCCTGGATCCAAATGTGTCTAAAAGTGAGTCTCTTGCTAAATCCTTTTGCTGCTGCTGCCAGAACCTACCTTGACTCGCCAGGACCCGTCCGTGGGGACTGCAACATTGTCCTTGTTGCCACGCACCTTCCGCAACCAAGCCAGTGCCGGGGACTACAATTTACAGCGTCCCCCTGAGGCACCCAATACCGGCGTCACAGCGAAGCGCCAGGAGGCGCTTTAAAAACGCCCAAGAGCTCCCTCAGCACAGGACAAGCGCGCATGTCCGGGCGCTGCCCTTAAGGCCGGGCCAAGGGCTGGGCCCATCCGCGCCCGTCAGAGGCCGGAAAAGGCTGGGCTGGGCCACCCCTCTAACATCGACATCTGAACTCTACATAAGCTTGTGTTACTGGTCTTGGGTAGAAGGGGGGTGCTTATTACTGCTCAAGGGATTGTGTTTGATTACTAAGTTGCCCACTTCCATTCCTAATTCATTAGAATCTATTCCTCCTGGGCATGAGTAAGACCACCCGTAAAGGGGGGTGCGGGGCGAGAGTGGTAGGGACCTTAGATGCCTTCCTTACTAGGGCTAAATCCGTGTTAATACACGACATACAGCTAACCAAATTGAGGCTTTCATTGGACCCTTTATGTTCATCTACAGGGCTATTCCCCGCTCTAGAGCCAACTGCTACCCGAATTCTGTGTCCCCAACCATCACCAGTGACAGTAGGTAGCCCACAGCTAGGCTCTTCTAATTTATGTCTTGTGGATAGCTTGACCTCTTCACTTTCAGCTACCCCTACCAACATGCTTACTAGGCAGCAAAAGTCAACAGTAGCCCCACGAGGAAATTCTCAAGCAAAGAAAAGGAAAGCGCGCAATGCCCCCAAAGCCAGCCTCCAGGCTTCAAAACAGGCTAAGAACAAGACCTCGGCATTAGGGAGGGGAGGGATCCCAGCTCTACCCGCCGAGTCTGTTATCATCAAGGCGGGTGATGCTAGTGTAGATCCTACCCCACCGGGGCTTCCACAATTAAACTCCGTAGAGGCTCAAGATGTCTTTTTAAAACGGATGGAATCCAAGCTGCTAGCCCTGATTGCTCCCCTTCTGTCTAGATTAGCTGCAATAAGCCAGAGATTAACCAAAATAGAGTGGGGGTGGGCGGAATTTGCGAAATTGACTTTCGCAAATTAACGCTAACATGTCGAAAATCTCCGCAAACACGTGGAAATATCGCGAAGACGCAGAAGTTTTTTTCCCGCCCGTTCGCGGTATTTTCTGCGGGATTGTGTTGGAAATGCCATGTTTGCATCCTCACGCTCTCGCTCGCGGTGGAGAATGACGTGTTCGGGTTCTCTTCTCTCGCTCCTTGTCGCGTTCGATATGACGTGTTTGCATCCTCAAGCTCTCGCTCGCGGTGGAGAATGACGTGTTCGGGTTCTCTCGCTCCTTGTCATGTTCGATTAGACATGTTCGCGTCCTCACGCTCTTGCTCTCGGTGGAGAATGACGTGTTCGGGTTCTCTCGCTCCTTGTCGCGTTCGATATGACGTGCTGGCGTGCTCTCGCTCGCGGTGGAGAATGACGTGTTCGAGATCTCATACTCTTGCGGTGCATTATCACAAGATGAATGACGTGATCGCGGGTGCGATCTCTCACGAGATAGCGCAAAATGGCTACCAACAATCCAACATCTCGTAGAGCACGGGACCGGATCAGGAAAACTTGTCGGCAAACGCGGGGATCTAGGTAAGGCGATCGCGCACACGAGAATGTATTTTTACAGCGCGAGCATGAAAAAAATTTCCGGTTCGCTGCAAATCGCAGAAATTTTTGCATTTTCGCTCTCTCCGGAAAATAGAGCAGCATATAATGAAAGTTCCACTCCCTTACTCTGGGAGCAGTCAGCCCGAAGTTATAGGTGCCAGTCAGACGGAAAACACATCTGGGTCATTACGACTTGCGGCTTGTCCCCTTCCTTCCCTAAAGATCCCCCCGAACCCCCACGCATCACTTATCCAACATTATCCAGCATAATGCTCCATTGACACGCAAGGAAGGGCCAAAGAGCCTAGTGGGGAGACAACAGGGTCAGGGTGGGGATATGTTGACAAATGTTTTTCTGCATCTTCCACCCAAGGTTACACCCTACACCATAGTACTGGCCAACGTCCCGAGACTTCAATCCTGAGAAGAGGAACACTGGTCCTCACTTAAGAATAAGGCCCTTTACTTCTTGAATTCTAGGACTGGGCTTGGGTTCCACCTTTTTTCTGTGTTCAGGATGGTTAGAAGGGTTGCCTGGGTTGGCCAATCTGAAAAAGGCCTGGTCGGGGACTGTGTAGTCTTAAGCTTCAGGTCTCCCAGCATGGTCCGGTGTATCTTACGGCAGCCTCTTTTAAGGTATGTAAAGAGGCTATTAATGTCCTCCCGCTGGGTCACTTCTACCAATTGAGCACAAAATTTAGAGGGGTAACACAGAGGATACCAGCGTATATGGTAGGCCCGTATAATTGTGCGGTCCCGACCTCCAATAGATACGAGGCACTTAGTTTGCTGGAGGAAAATGATGGACTGGGTCCCAAATTTGACTCCCCTACTCCTGTGAACCCCGCTACCAGGAACACGGGAGATCATGTGTTTAAATTGAATAGCCAGAGCCATTGCCTTCAGCAATAAACTATGTCACAGAGGGTCTAAACACTCGGGAAGATAAATCTGGGAAAGATGTTAGCTCTACTGAGACACTCCCAAAAGAAGTGAGCCTACTGGCGGGTGTAACTGATCCCTGTGTAGTGCCCGATGATAATTGGTACACCCATGCATTAAATCCAGCATCAGGTTTTTAAATTTTGCTCTGGTTTCCTGGAACATTTCCGGGCTAAAGAACGAATTACTATCATTAGACTGGCGATCCTTTATCGATACCAATGAAATTCTGGTATTTCAAGAAACATGGTCAGTGGAACCCGAGTATAGACAAGGCTATTTAATTTTTGTTAAACCTGCTATTGCTGGTCAAAGGGGGAGGCCGATGGGGGGACTAACTATTTGGGTGAGACAGAACAATAGGCATAAAGTCCAGCAGCTGGACACCGATAGTAACGATACTCTATTAATTAAAATTAAAATTCCTGATGTTGAGGACCTTTTTCTTTTTAATGTTTATGCCAGACGGATGCCTGGAGGGAAAGCCTCTGGCACTGTCGCCCTTCTTGATTCCTATCTCGATCAGTATAAAGGAGGGGGAAACATTCTAGTTGCTGGTGATTTCAACTGTTCCTTCGAACCACTAGACACCAACGTTGTAGACCTTGGCCTTGAGGAGGACCTTCACTGGGATATTCAGCAACTAATACTACCCCCCATTAAAAAATGGACGGAAGCTGCTTTACAGCTAAAAGTTCTATGTCTGGAGCATGGGTTAAGGGCGTAAATTGGAAGGCAAAATTTGATAAGCAGGGCTCTCCTACTTATAGCAACGGGTTGCGAAGTAGTCGTATAGACTACATACTCCTCAATAAGGAACATTGATCCTGCTTAACAGACATGGTTGTTGTGGAAAGGGTGGAAAGCGACCATAATCCACTGGTACTGTGACTTCACCTGGAAGGAAGTTATGTTGCAGAAGGCCATCCTGCGGGTATAGAAGTGCAGCTCAGTAATAATACCAGGAGAGTAAAATGGTCAAACATTTTAAACTAAGAGGAACAATTAGATGTCATGAGCCAGCTGGTTGCCAAGGCAACTATAGATCTCCAAAACATTGTTACACAGTGGGAAATTGAGTTTAAAGATACTTCCATCCACACCAAACATTTTAATAAGCTCAAGGGCTTTTTATAACTAGTATACAAAACCCAAGAATAATGCTAAACCCACGGTCGATACATGGTATGGGAAATCATGTAGGGAAGCCTACAAAGCATTAGCAAGAGCGATAAGATCTAAGAGCAGGGATAGAATTAAAAATGTGAGGGTGGAGTATAAGTTAGCGCAATATAAGGCCAAAAGGGAATGGGATGAGCAGTACTGGGATGAGCTATATCACACCAGTAAAGATAGAAACATGGTTGCATTCTGGCATTTGCTTAAATGGGCCAAGGGAAAGCCCAGCCGACCACTTACCAACCATGTAGCACCTGAACTCTGGGTCTCACATTTCAAGACGCAGTTTTCCATTAGTACTCGAGAACTCAAACTATCCCATGGTCCTCCCAATAACCCTGCAGGCAACCCCCCCTTGAATTTTACTAAGCAGGAGGTTGACTCAGCACTGAACACGGTTCCGAGAGGTAGAGCGCTCGGCTTGACGGTGTCCCTGCTGACCTGTTCTTGCATAACAAGGCTGTTTGGGTAACTTACATTCAGACCCTAGTGAACGCCATTGCAAGTGGCTCCCCCATACCTGATTCATGGATGGGTGCTGAGATTATTCCGATTTTTAAAAAGAGGGATCGTTCAGATCCTGGTAACTACAGGCCCATAAGTTTAATCAATTGTATTCAGAAGGTGACTGCTAGGCTCGTGTTGAGCAGAATCCAAGGTTGGATTGATGAGTTTGATATCCTCTCTCCTCTACAGGCCGGGTTCCACTCACACATGAGCACTATAGACCAGGTTTTTAGATTTGTTTTAATTTACTGGAGTGTGGTGATCTTTAAAGGCGGTACAATATACGCTGCATTCGTAGATCTTAAGTCGGCATTCGACCTAGTTCTGCGTGCCAAGATGTGGAGAGTTCTTGCGGAACAGGGCAAGCCCTTGGATCTGCTGTCCTTTTTAATTAAACTTCATGATGCGAATTTTGCACAAGTTCGATGGGGTCAGCAAGGGAAAGTGACAGATAGATTTCCGATCGCCAGAGGGGTTTGTTAGGGGTGTGTACTGGCACCAACGCTCTTTTCCTTGTACATCAATAGTACTTTACAAACCACCCCACTGATGCCCGTACCCTTGATGGTAGGAAGATCCCTCTGCTAATGTTTGCAGATGACACCTTGTTAATCTCTAAAATGCAACGTGGCTTGCACACAGCGATTGCAAGATTTGAGGTGTTTTGCTGGGATCACAGTCTTATAATTAACGTGGACAAGACAAAGTTCATGGTCCTACACAAACAAAAGATTGTAAGAGGGAGGATAGCCATGAATGAAGTCACCCTAGAGCAGACCTAAGTCTTTACTTACTTGGGTATCACCCTAGGATGCAAACTAAATTGGAAACCGCATATAGACTAGTTGGTCCTTAAACACACTCAACTATCTGGTGCTCTAACAAAGGAACACCGCCTTTCTCACACAAAGCTGATTGCCCCTGTGTTAAAAATCTATAACTCAAAAATTACTGTATCTGTCCTGTATGGGACCGAACTATAGGGTTTTAGTAATCTAGCGGCATTGACGGCCTCCCAAAACAAATTCATGAGGGGCATAACTGGTCTCCCACAATCCCACAATCCACCCCACTACTGCCCCTCTATTATGATCTGGGATGTCAATTTTTAGAGGTTGTGGCACGTTATAGACCTGTGGCCTACTGGAGAAGGCTCTGTGTTACCCTTGTGCTCTACCAGTACGCACAGACTCTACTCGAGATCAGGGATGCCGACAGTGCGCATAAAATCTCATGGCTGAGGCAGGCTAAGGCTATTTACAACGACATGGGCCTTAACTCCTTGTGGCAAAATCTTGTAGATAACGCCTTTCCATCTAGAAAGGATTTTAAGGCGCTCTATTGGAACATGGTCACTATGAAATGCTTTATGTCATTAACTAGGCCCTCTTTATCAAGAGATTTTTTGGAGCTTAAAAACGCCACTGTCTATGAAGGGTACTGGGATTTTATCACGTTTCCCAGTGATAGGAAACGGTATCACCAATTTAGGTTGGGTGCCCTCCCAGTTAACTCATTCACTGGTAAATGGCACTCTAAAACCTGCATGAAATGTCCTTTTTGCCCGATTCAGACTGAAACCATAGCTCACATTTTGTTTATTTGTCCAGTCTACAAAATACCGAGGTATACATGGTTGAGGCCAATTTGCTTGATGAAGGGCATTAATACTGGCTTCGAAGCACTTAGGATTCTGAAAACTGACAGCACAGAATCAATTGTAATTGAGGTTGCTAAATTTTTACACTGGATGTGGGCAATTCGCGCTCAGAAGCTGAGTTTGATTTAAATTGTTTATATTGTTATACCTGGCCTCTAAAATAATTCCTTTTAACTTATTCATAACCATTCTGCGGTTTCTACCATGTTATGGCTTGGAATTTTTTGTCAGTTTTTATCATGTTTTAGACTAATTTATTGTTTATAGGGATGGAGTAACTCATGGATTCACTTTTCTACTATTTCATCTTTTTACTATTACGAGAATGGAATGTTTCATATTTTAAATGTAAATGTCTTTTATGATCATTTATATCGAAATAAAGACTTATCGAATCAAGTTATATGAAGTATGTTCAAATATTATAATGCCACTTTTATTGGAGGCATTATATTCTACTATATATGGCAGTCAGGAGCGACCCAAACTCATTTAAACAGCAATTGATATGTACCCACCTACAACCTAATATAGATCCTAATTACCAAAGTATGCAGCTCTATGGCCTTTTACGTTTCTAAATACAGGTAATAAAATTTGGATGAAAGTACTAGTGAATAGAGTTGTTTCTATTATTGGCGGTGGAATTGGTGTTGCAGATATATATCAAGCAGGCTTTAAGCTAGGGATGTATACCAAGGAGACAGTTATCCTATTGGACCCATTTTTGATAGAGGCAAATTCATTTTTGTGCTCCAAAGGAAAAAAATCATCAGGCCTGATCACCTGTTTGAATGTTGTAAAGTCCTTTGACCATGTGAACTGAAATTCCCCAATTCATTAAAAATAAATAAACAAATTTAGGATCCCATTGTGGTAAGCAAAGGGACTAGTCAGGGCTGCACTTTTTAATCTTTATTGTTTGTCCTATTTACTAAACATCTAACTGACAACACAAGAAAAAAGTATGTACTGATACTGTAGCATTATATTCAGATCCCAAGCAGAAAATTATGGATTATACTTTGAACATTATGGAAGACAACTTACAGCTAACAATGTCACCAGAGAGTATTAGAACTAACAAACCAATTAGGTACCTAGGCATTCAAATAACCAATGACATTACTGAATTGTACCAACTCAATTGTATCTCATTATTAAAGAAAGTAACTCAACATTTATAATTTATAAAGAAGGGACAACAGGATGTACTCTTTAATTGGGAATTTACATTATATTTAAATGAGAACTTTGACCAAATGTTTATTGCTGTTGCAAACAATTCATTGCACCTCAAACCCTACCTTTTTAAAGGAATGAAACTTAATATTTAGTAATTAACCTGGTACCAGAAAAAGAGTTGTCAGTTGTACTAAATTATATTGTAAAATAATAATTTGTAGAGGGTTCTACCTACCGGATTTAGAAACATATTATAGCTCTGCACCATTTGGTAATTGAAAAGGCCTATTAATATAAAATTGTACAATGAGATTGGTAACTGCCTGATTAATGTGCAATAGTTCAGTTGGAAAAGATGGGGGGGGGGGGGGTTGTTAACCTACTACCACCCAAAATATTTCTAGAATTCTGATGATCAAAAGTGATCCATATCACAAGATAAAACCTAAATGGGCTTCAGTCAGTTATGATTTTTCAGAACAGGAACAAAGGCTTAGCAGTGAGAAAATGTGAAGATGTATTCTGGGGCAAACTATACATGTATATCCTTTACACAATTTCCAGTTATATCTCATACCAAAAGGAAATCAATGCATCATTTCCAAGTGTCAGGTTGCAGTGTTCAAGATGAGGAAAATGGGCTATGGGAACATATATTTGTGGAATGCCAAGCATAAAAAGATTATTAGTGTTCTTTCCAGCACAGCTAGCTAATCTGTTAAAGATTGTAGCAGTGCTTAATCTTGAAACAACATTGACTAGTAGTCCCTTAGAATGCACTTCTAAATGGATTCTGGTGTAAAATATTATGTATCTTGTGATATTGGTAGTGAGAAATTTGATTGGTTGCCAAAAAGTACCAGAAACAAAGAATAGAAAAACACATGGGAGAATTAAACAGTTAGGAATACATTTTCTATGCAAGTAATATAGAAAAGGAAAAAAAGAAACTTTGTGGCTGCTATTTACTGAATTCATCCATAGGTAATAAAGGCCTTAAAGTAGGGTTCAGTAGACAAGCTAATGGTGTCATGAACAGTACAATATGTATTGTGTATTGCTGTACTCAAATATTGGGATTATGGAAACTATTTCAGTAATGGTAGGACCCTGACTCTAACAAAAATATTTTTTAAAAAGCAGTCGAATCAGAAACCATCACAATAAAGCACAACTACACACTGCAATAATGTGGGAACAAAAACACAGAAGCACAAAAACAACAGAACACATCACTACCACAAACAATAAATGTGCACAAACATTCTTATCACACATGATCACCTCCAGAATTCTGTTTTCATAATATGGTGGTAAAATGTGTTTAGAGCAGGCACTGCATCCACTTACTTCCAAGGACATGAAATAACACCAGTCATAAATAATTTGTGATACAGTCCTACATCTTAAATTAGCACTTGTAGCGTTCATTTTGTGATATGGCCCCAGGTCTCTTCCAGAGTTTGGTCTGACTGTGATCCAAAGTAGTGCAAGAGGTGAAGCAGCACTATTTTACTGTCGGTAGACAGTGGTAAATGATTGCCTATCCCAGAAGCTTTAAAGGCATGTGCTCTGTTTGACAACAAATGTGACAGCATTTGTTAACATGTTCAAAGTAAACAACAGAACATAGCTTAACAACCTATGCAAAGCATAATAGCACAATTAAAACATAATAAGACAAAGCACAACAAAACAGTAAAAACAGAGCACCTCACAACAACCACAGTACAAAATATTCATTATGATAATAGACCACAAAAACACACCAGTAGAAAAACAACAGAACACTTCACCACCACAACAAAATATCATATCACAAATTTCACAAACATTCTTGTCATTGATTGCCACCTCCATAAGCCTGCTTTCATAACATGTGGTAAAATATCTTTGAAAGAAGCACTGCCTTAAAGTACCATCAAGGCCATGAAATAGCATGAGTCAAAAGTGTTTCGTGATTCAGCTTATTTTCTCCAAGTCTCCATTGATTAAGCTTATGGCAAAAAGCAGGCTAGACGGCTAAATATTTAGGAGCGCCAATTTAGTGGGATTAGGTTAATTTAGTCACAGTACTATTTTTGAGTGTTCTATATTTTATTTTTAATTTTTAAATTAAACATATCAGAAGTGCTCTTTGTACTAACAATGAACTACATTACCTCGTTGGTGGCAAAGTGGTGGAGGTGATGCTGAGTGCATTTGCAACTAAACGAGGTTCAGCTAAGGTATTAAATTTTCGTTTCAGCACCCAAGTAGGGAAACCGTGTTTTTGACCCCATTTTAATTTGCTTGGTTCTGAGATTTTGACCCCTGAGGTAGCATAGCCTTCAAACTAGTTCCTAGTTACTGCTATTCTTCTTTTGTTTTTAGATCTTTCCCATGGAAACCGTCCCTGACTCATGCCATCAAGATGGTAAAGCATGACTGATCCATGGTCATAGTGAAGGGGGAGAGCCGCTCATGGAGCACTGCTGAGATATTTTCCCCGGGGGACTCTTTCTCTTCTGACTGAGAAGTGAGCCATATGACCCTGTGTTCAAGATCATGCTGTTACAACTTTTTCCATGACAATGCAGCTTGCCCCACTTTTATTTGCCCTCGTACACAGACAAGACTGGAGTCTTAAGATGATTCATGTAGGGTATTTGCCAAGTGGGATCCAATTAGGAATAAAAGCTGATAGGAGCTAAATGAATACTGACACCTCATAGACCCTACCCAGTGAGGGGTTTGGAATCCAGGCAATCCAGGCCAGCCAAGTTGGCCCTTAATGTAGGATTTTCCTGAAAGTGGGGATCATGTCTTTCTACCGATGGGCCACAATTGCACCTGCTGTGTGTCAGAAGGAGCCGAACTTCTCAGCTTACTGATCTAATGGGAGATTATCCCTCTTCCCTGTATGGCTGACCTTGCAACAGTTTGGTATATGGTCTATGGGGCCCAGATGCTGAAATTGCATGTCTCTGTGAGGGATCTTTGTACAAGATAATTCTGTAGTGATAGTGATTCATACAAAGCTGATATTCTGTAGTGCTTGAACAACTTTAAGATATCAAATGTGGAATCCGATATTGTCAGTATTAAGCCTAGTCACTGTGTTATTTTTTTTAAGGTAAGACCCCTAAACCCCTGCTTCTGCTGAAAATAGAGTCTAGAGAAAGGTGCTCTTCCCTCAGTCAATAATTTATCCCATTCCTGCCCATCGGTAACAATGTACATAGGGAGATCAAACTCACATTCTGTCAAATAATTCACCAGAATCTCACCTTTGCCTGGAAACCTGGCATAGGTCCTTGATGCCACCTACAAGGCACATCCAGAAATGTACTTTGGATTTTCTGTGCTCTAATTGATCTATGACCTCATGGCCTGATTCGTGCTCTGGTGAATTTTTGACTCACACTCATCATCATCAATCTCAAATAGAGTCATATCACTGGCTAATGAGGATGTAGCAAAACAATTCAGGCCCCTCAAAAAGAGACAACCCACGTTCTGAAGAACTTATATAATGCCAAGGCCCTGGTCCTGTTCTACATGCCATGGGCTCCAGAGTGGCAGAAAGTGAACTTAGACATGACGATCTGGAGGCAGCTGAGGTGACTTCCAGTGACAGTCAGATCTCTGGATGAAAAGCTTGATGATGTAATTACTTGTTTTTGAGAAAATGGTGAATCATTCTTGCACTGAGAACATACGTGTGATAGGCTTACAAGAAGACATTATGATAGGTTCATGATGTACCTATTCCAGTCCCTGTTGGGCTTTAGTCAACCTGAAGAGTTTCTTGGCAAATTAATTTAGAAAGATAAGCATCCATGAGACATCTTAGCCAAATTCAATTACAACGAATATGAGAAAGTCTTGGCAAACGCACTTGAAATGAAAGAAATTAATTTCCATCGCCGCTCATGACCTCTATTCTAAGATATCTCTTCAACCTTGTCTCAAAGGCAGCTTGACTTTATAGTTGTCACACATAGCTTATACAACACAGAGTATCAGACAGAGCATTTGAGACTGGTTTTGAATTTTGAAAACAAGCCTCCTCACTACCCTACAATTAATACAGCTACTATCCTCAACATTTCTAGATATTATGCAGAATGGAATTAAAGTGACTTGGATGAAGAGACATTAGCTTCTGTGGCTCTTTGAAAGGCTGTTGGGAATTAGCAGCAACTAAAATTGAGGAATGGGAGAAAGTCTGAGCTGAAACCCAAGTGAATATGAATGTTCTGTCTGTTTCTTTTTCATGAATTTACAGTGGCTATCGAAATAAGTGATCCATCCCTATGCTTCATGAAGGTCTAGGAAGCACGGAATGCTTTCTTTTTGCTCAAATTTACTAAACATTTACAGCAGCTGGAGTGGAGATATTGTTTGATGGAAGAATAATGTTCCAGGGGATTTAAGAAGCACATATTTACCCTGAGCTGGTATCCTTGTTACATTACACCAACGGAGTATAAGAGGGCGCAACCGTATATTGGCCTCTAAATCCATTTAAACATAACCACAAAGAATTCTAGGGAACGAAGAGAAAGACTACTTTTTAAGTGTCATTCTCTGCAGAACTTCTAGTATTCAAGATCATTGGATAACCATATGTCAGGAGTTCTTCACAATGTGGTTTTGGATATACACAAGGATCCAGTTCTATAAGTATATTGGGTAATCCCATAGACCTTTCTGCTTTATTGAATGGGTAACTCAGATATGATTAAAAACAATGATAATATGGATAGGTATTGGTATACATGTATCTACCCAATATCTCCTCATGTTGTGTATACATAACCAACATGTTTCAGTTATACCCTTGTCCAAATGGGTTAAAAAGCCTTCTTCAAGGCTGTTCTACAAATTCCCTGCTTTTACTTTCTCAAATCATGCTATTAATGAGATAATAGCTCTTATACCATGGCTTCTTGACATGCCCAAAAACCTTAAGGAGTCAAAAATTGTTTTGTTTATTTATCTTGCAAGGTATATGTATCAGAAGGTAGCAAACCCATTTTGCAATGTGTAAACACCTCCACTTTCATATATCACAACAAAAAATGTCAGGTTTACTATATTTGTGAGCATAAGACAATGCAAACCAATGCTCTCTGCAAATCAAGTGTTCATGCAAGTGTGAAAAATGCACATTAATTCACTGCACAAACTTACCCCTAATATGGGTTAAAAGGGTGTCATGGTCATGGTGGGGGAGCGCTTCCCTGTAATCACAGTAAGGAAGTGCCTCTTTTTTGCATGTTCACTCCCACATTTGTGGACTGATGCTACTATTTTTTCAACTCTGAGAGTGCTCTGAGGCCTGTTAACCAGACCTCAGTGCCAATGTTCTAACCTCGTACAAAGTATATGTCGAATTGGCTATCACCAATTGGCAAGTACTGACTTACTTATACGTCCCTAGTATGTGGTACCCAGAGTACCACGGGCATGTAAGGCAGAGGATCACCTAAGGCTGCAGTACTGATTGTGCACCCTGTCAGTGACAAGGTAAAAATGGCTCTGAGCCTTGCCACTGCAGACTGGAAGAACATGTTTACACTGCCTGTTTGACTTTGCCATTCAAACTGATGGCAAAGCTACCACTCCCCTTAACAATATATCTCAGTCTCCCTTAAGAAATAACTAGAGAGCCCTAAGGCAGTGAGCTGCATATCATTAAGCGGGACATGTATGCAGCGGGATATGTCCATGCAGCAAAACCCCTAGAAATTGTCATTTTGATGTGAAAAAGTTAGTAGCCCCATTGGCTAACATAGGCTTACTGGCAGGCACCCCAGCCTAGCTAACGTCTGGATGGGAATACGTAACTGGGTACTGTTAGGTGTCAAATTGATTATGGCCTTAACCCAGCTCTGATGCCTGGTTGAATTTAATGTCACTATTAAAGTAATGTTGCCACTCTGTGACCAAGCTGCTATTGTAGCCTCAAACGGGCACTGGCCCACAGACAGCATTCTCCCCGACTGGGGAGTTTTTGGAACAACTCCCAGGCTCCAAAGGAATAGAGGCTTGTTTCAGGGAGAGGTGTAATCTCCTCTTACAGGACATCACTTGGGATATTGGCCCAAAAACAGAGCTTCAAAGGCAAAGCTGCCTTTGGTGCACAAATAGTAACACTCCTGGGGGCTGCCCTTTGCTTAGATAGACAGGCTGGAGACAGGTCCAGAGAGGGAAGACCAGTGCCTAAGCATGGTTTTCCCATGGGCATATAGCCTACAGGTACCACACCTCTAGGGTGGGCTACCAAGCTCCTAACAGCGAGGAAGGCTGGTGACATCTTGGAGTGTTAGGTGCCACACATTTCCGGAAAGTCACCATAGAAGGCAGGGGAAATGGTAGCTGATTGGATAGTGATCACATGGCCACGTCAATGCATTTTCCTGGGCTAAATATGGTACCCCTGGCACCCTGTACTTAAGATCAGGTTGTAACTCGAATATGGACCGAAAAAAACTATTAGTTCAGTGACATTCCTTTTATCATCAGATTTTTTTGGAACACTTACTTCTAAGTCTTAATAATTGCCAGATTTGGAGACTATTTCTTAGTGATCATCAGTGAAAGCTGTCATATCTTAACAAGTTATTTTTTTTTCTGTTGTTTTGTCTGTTGTTTTGTAATACACTTCACATGCTATGTGATCACTGTGTGCCTTAATTAGAAGATCTAGATAGGCAATCTCTTTCTTAGTAGCACTGATAGTGAATTTTAGATAAGGGTCAATGCTGTTGATCCATTTAGTGAATTCCAGTAAGTGTTCATTTGAAGCTTCTCCAGATGATGAAAATGTCATGATGTATGATGTATCTTTTTCAGATTACAATATGTGAGAAGAAACGATTACTGATAATATGTATAATAACAGTCTCAAAGTGATAGAATAATTTTCCACACATGAAGTAATTTCTGGTTAGCACCATGTGGGCACAGTACAAGATAAAACTAATTGGAGTCATGTAATCCCAAGGTTTTGCCTGTAATCATTTTTCTATGAGCTTTAAGGACTCTTCTTGAGGGTTGCTTGTGTACAAAGACTCTACATCCAAAGTCACAAGAATGTATGTCCCCATAATTAACTGTATAAATGCTAGGACAGTCAACATATGTTTTATGTCCTTTACCTATGATGGCATCTACATGACCAAAGTTCTTAGAAAATGGTCGGCAAGCTTGGAGAGGGGCTCTAGAGCTGAGCCTATATCTGACACTATGGGTCTATGGGTCTAACTGGAGGTGGGTGTTTCCCTATATGTACTTGTGGTACTATGTAATAATAATTTTAATATGTAAAAATATGGTATCCTAGGATTCTTTTTACATAAGAACTCTGCTTCTTTTTTTGAAAACCCATCTGTTTTCTTCCACGAAATTCTTAAGACTTGGAAGGAAGTGTCCAAAAACATTTGATTATCAAAACTTTTGGAAACACAATATCCTTTGAAATTCATTAATATGGCCAACAAACGAGCCAAATAACAATTCCAGGGTACAGTTGCTAGAAAACCATCAGAGAAAAGAAATAGACAAACTAATATGTGTTAGCACATATGGCATTAATCCTAACAAATTGACAAGCATAATTAATAAACAGTTGAAGATTCTTACATCAGGACAATGGGTCTATGTAAAACCCATGTTCTTATTTAGGTGTGGAAAATCCCTGAGAGACTACTTAGTGCACATACGTTCAAGGGATAGCACCCAGATAAAGCCATTAGAACACTGTGGAGTATGCCTCCAGTACTACTTGGTCATTACTCCTATACCATCTAGTTGAAAAGACTAAGGCACTTGGCATGGATGTAAAGACACCTTGGCAATTAAAGAATCATGGAAATTGTAACACATCACATGTAGTATACATATTAATTTGCAAGTGCAATCTAAAATATATCGGTTTAATACTAGAAGAGCAAAAACTAAGATTAACGAGCATCGCAGTAATTTTCCTTGCAAATAAAGAACCCACAAAATTAACGAGATACTTTGTGAAAAAGCAGCACACCAAAGATGATTTCAAGTGGTACACAACTGATGAGGTCAACAATCCTGGGTTTAATATGGAATCCAAAGTTCAGCATGTGGAACAACACTGGAAGTGTACTGGAACCAACTATGTAATAGATGAAAACAAACTTATTTGGTGCCGGTGTCCTTTATCATTTATGAACAATGGGTTTAAAAAAGTCCATCAAGCACATTTTTCTTTAGAAAGCTTATTGAGTGTCATAATAGTTTCTTCACACAATACCTGTTTTTCACAAAATACATACACCATTAGTATTGTGAATTTTAAGACATAGAGTTGTGTCCTTGTATAATTATCCATTACCCCATGTAATGACAACAAACATCCAATAACATTAGAATTATTACTTTTTTCAAACATTTTCATCATCTGTCAACATTAGAGTATTGTTCTGGTAAAAATCATGGTGTGAGAAAAAATAATAATTTCACATCATTGGTATGAAAATAAAAATATGAAATACATTTTTTACCACCTTCCCAACATATATTATTATATTTCTTATCATCAAAACTGTAATTCCCACAATCCATCATGCTGGTAGCGATAAAATGTGGACCGTGCCACTTCAAACTTAACCCTCAAGGTACCACAGAGACTACAATTCCCATGATCCCCCTCTCAAATGTCACTGCTATGAGGTTACTTCTCATCGACAAAAAATAAGTTGAGAAAAGCTCACTGCATGCTGTCAAACATCAACTTTGGCAGGATCAGGGGAACGTAGTTGCGAAGGCCGGCACTTTATCCATGATAAGGTAAGACCCACCAGGTGGGCCTTTTTTGTTGTTTGACTGTCTTCAATTTTGTCTGCTCAAAATGTAATAAGTCTGCACTTTCGCAAAGTCCCACAAATCTAATGACGCTGTAAGGGACCTAAAATGCCACAGTGTGGGAGCGGTTAGGCCCATCACAAAAAGACTGATGCAAAGAAACTGACACTTAATAAACATTTTACAAAAAAAAAAGTGTTTGCTTCTTTTATAAACCTAGTTTTAACATCTGGTAACTCTGTTCAGGAGCAGTTGTGTGCATGCAACATAGAAACAGCCTTCTCTCATACGCTGTTTTGTTTTCAGTGTGATAAAAATAAATTGGTTTTCAATGGCATCACTGTTAGCAGTTAAGTTTACGTTGGCGAACACCAACACAGTCAAGAAAAATAATAGAACACCTATATCGAAGTTACTGGTCTTACATATTAATTTTAAGATTTCTGTAAATACAGTGTGTGACTACAGGGAAGTGGCCTCTCACCATGTCCATGACAGCCTGTTAAACCATAATAGGGGTAAGTTAGTGTAGTGATGAATGTACCTTTTTCACACTTGCACGAACACTTGATTTACAATGAGCATTAAGTTGCACTTTGTTATGCTCATGATTATAGTACACCTGGCACTTTTAGTAGTGATATGTGAGAGTTGTGGTGTTTACATAACCCACAATGGGCTTGTTGCCTTCACATACATATACCTTTCAAGATGAATAAATAAAAGTGTTTTTGACTCCTTCAGATTTTTTACCATGTTAAGAAACCAGGGTATGAGAGGTATTGCCTCATTAATAGCATGTTTTGAGAGTGTTTAGACAGGGAATTTATAGGACAGCTCTGAGAAAGGCTGTTTGACTTATGTGGGCAAGGATAGGGCCGAAACATGTTGGGCTATGTATCCACACAAAATGAGGTGATAGTAGGTATACATAGTACACCAATAACTATCCATGTTATAGTTGTTTTTCATATTATCCTAGTTATCCAATTATTAAAGGAGAAAGGAGAAAGGTCCATGGGATTACCCAAGATATTCTTAGAACTGGATCTTTATCTATATCAAGAACCACATTATCAAGAACTCAGAACAAACAGTGGAGTCTGTTGTGGCGGTATCATCCCTACCATAGTGTGGTTAGGTTACCAATGATGAAGCATGCCACAATTCTGTTGGTGAGGGGACCTTACAAATTATCTTGGATACTTGACAGTCTGTGGAGAATGACACTTAATAAGGAGTCTCACTCTTCCTTCCCTAGCACTCTTTGTGGTTATGTCAGGTATCCTTGTTAGCCTTCAGGATGGCAGTCCGATTCCTAATCCCTACAATGTGGGTGGTGCCCCCCAAATATACATGCACTGTGTGTTTAAAAACATCCCTTTTTCAAATTGGGGCTTGTTCTGTGGCCCTTTTCCGGGATGTTTCTGATCACCTACACAGTGGTTGCATCCTAATCTGGCAGATGAGACCGCCGACTACTCTTTGGTCGGTCCAATCCCACAACGACCACCATCATAATGACCCCCTATGTGTTCAGAAGACTCTGAGACATACACATCCATTACACATGTGTCCAAAACTGTAAGCAAAATCATTTCTGCCAACCAACATGATGAGGCAGCAATATTGTTTCAAAGAGACTAAACTTTCCATATGGAGACTCTGAAATGCGACAAGAAATGCCAATACCTAATGGTTGGAGTGAAATATTATAGGAGAGACATCACAGTAGTTGCTATCAATTCCCCTTCCCCTTCTAATAAGAGATATCCCCTTGCTACAGACTTTACCTGAATTAGCTATGTTGGACATGGTGATAACCAATGACATATTAGCATATCAAAAGTGGGGGGATTAGTAGTGATAGCAGTTTCTAGAAAGTGGAAATGCAGGGGTTGAAGCAAAAAGATTCCTGTTAGAGAGGAATATATATTTTTCTCTTGTATTCTTAGGTAATACTATAGAATCAATTATACGGTTACATTTTGGATGAGTCTGAATAGACACAGTTTAGGAGTTTTATGAAACTCTATACTGCCTTCTCCCCTTCAGTTTATTCTCAAATGGCCCTTTTAATGTTTCCCATGGATCTCACATGAATAATGTCTAGATCTGTAGGTACTAATCTCTTTTGTAAAGTGCAGGATTCTTGACAGTGAATCCTCACACTGAATTCCACAGGGTACTTCAGTAGGATTTGCCTTGGTCTATTGATTCCCCATCTGACTATAATCCTTTTTCTATTAGAATTATTCTCCATGTATTTACCTCAAGTGAGAGTTGAACGTATTGGGGTACAAGAATGTTTCACACCATTTCCCCTTGTTATTGAATTTAGAATGAGGTCTCTAGTTTGGTGAGTGAGAGATATTAATAGCATTCATGGTGTAAATTGTAGGATGACATTATATAAGCTCACAGTTTTCAATGATTATATTCTAGTAACAATGAGCTCCCTACAAAATTCAGTCTGGATGAAGAACAGCCGACTGAAACTGAACTCGGACAAGACAGAGGTCCTCATCCTCTGCACCACCCAGTCCGCCTGCGACGACTCCTGGTGGTCGACAACACTGGGAACAGCCCCAAACACCCACCGACCACGCTCACAACCTAGGGGTCATCCTCGACTCCACCCTCTCCATGACTGAGCAGGTCAACGCCGTCTCCTCATCCTGCTTCAACACCCTCTGAATGCTCCGCAGGCTCTTCAAGTGGATCCCCACAGAGACAAGAAGAATGGTCACACAAGCCCTCGCCACCAGCAGGCTGGATTACTGAAACGCCCTCTACGCAGGAACTTCGGCCAAGCTCCTGAGACGACTGCAACACATCCAGAATGCCTCTGCATGCCTGATCCTCGACATCCCCCGCCGAAGCCACATCACACCCCACCTGAGACTTGCACTGGCTCTCCGTCAACAAGAGGATTACCTTCAAGCTCCTCATCCAAGCACACAAAGCTCTCTATAACACTGGACCAGCATACCTCAACAGACGACTCTGCTTCTACACCCCCACCGCCAGCTCCGCTCTGCCGACCTCGCCCATGCCACAATCCCCTGCATCCGAAGAACGACCTCCAACGGCAGATCCTTCTCCCACCTCGCCACCAAGACCTGGAACACTCTCCCCACCAACCTACAGCAGAGCCAAGACCTACTGGCCTTCAGAAGACTCCTCAAGACCTGACTCTTCGATCAGTAGCAGCACCCCCCTAGCGCCTTGAGACCCTCACGGGTATGTAGTGCGCTCTATAAGTGACTTGATTGATTGATTGCCTGAAGAGGATACAGAGGTTGTCTGGAAAAAAACTTAGAGTGGAAAAGGGACAAAGTAAGTTGCGGCTACTACAAAGAAATAACAGGAACCAGTTGAAACTAGTACTTTGGTCCAGTTGTGTTGTGAAGACCCTCCCCCCTGTAAGTTGTACCTCAGGCATCTTTCCAGAGAGTTTGGAAACCGAGTTAAAGAACTTTTTCTAAAGCTTGGTAATTTGAATAAAATGTATCTGTAGTGGACTTAGGCAATGTGCCAAGTCTTCTCGATTATGATGCCACTTTGTCAGCTTCCTCTTAGTGGTTTTTGCAGCTCTGAACTTTTCCCCACCAAGTTGGTATATAATCTAGATTGCTCAACAGCTTCTCAGCCTTGAGGGGCCCTTCTCAGCTGCTTCTTTTACACTTGACGTACTAAACATTTTTGACTGGGACGAAGCATCAACTATTCCCCAGCTGCTATTACTAGTTGACTAACATTAGATTGGTGCTTCCCTATTGTTTTTACTGGAATGGATTTTTTGTTTGTTATAACTATTGCTACAACTGTATTTGTGTCATTTTACGCATCACATGTTCCACCTTTTTGTCTATAAATGTGAACTTCTTTATTTTGTAACTGCTGTTAATATGGTGCTGTTGCCCATATACCACATGCATTTCTCTAATAAAATGGAGACTCCCTGAATTAATGGTACAAAGGGTGAGCCAAGTATTCCTCCACGAACCAGCTTACTTTTTTTTAAAACACATCATTTTTATTGACATTGTTTATGTTGACCACAGCATAGTGGTAAACGTGGTGAATAATTATAAATTGAAGAAAAAAAAGGCATAATATATAAGCATTTAGCCAGATAGTTCTTCATTGCATTTAACTCTCCCATTACTTAATAAAACAACAAAATTTGCCATCTTGTATATTCAAAAGAACAGTAGATAGTGCTGGGCCGTGGATTCCCTTCTTGGTCGTCACCTACCCAGTCGGTCTTTAGGCAGACTTCTTTTCGTCTCTCCTTATTGTCTCTTCCCTAGCCCCTATCCTCTCTCCCCTGAATCTCTCCCCTTGTCTGCCCTGGGATCACAGCTTACTGGACTTTGGACGTTGCCTTGACTCGTCTACCGGTTTGTGTCCCCATCACCCTTCCCCTCCTCTTCCCATGCTGTGTCTCTCACCTCCCCTCCTCTTTCCCGTCCTCATTATCTATCTACTTCCCGTGCTCCAACCCCCCCTCCCCTGAATCTCTCACATTGCCTGCTTTTCCCCTTTTGTATTTGTGCTTATTGTTTATCTTGACCTTACATGTAACTATGTTGCCATGCTCTACGAACTGTGTAACCTTTGTAATGATGTAACCTGTAACTATGATCTGATGCTCATGTAAAGCGCTCTGATACCTCCAGGTCTAGCCAGCGCTATATAAAACTCTTGAATAAATTAACATAAATGGCTCTTCATAATTCTACACAAATAATCTAGGCATGAGGGAATCAATTCATAGGGTTCACACTTTAGCATCTTCTTTACTGTGCTCAAATATAATTTGAATCCCACAAACAATTTCTAAAAACGAAGAAAAAAATGAATAAGAAAAATTACACCTAAACAACTAAAACACAATAAGGGAAACCAGAATATGCTTTTCAAACTTTTTAGGGTGATAAGCACTAATAAAAAGTAAAGTGCTAATCAGAAGTCATTGTTTTCTGGTGACCAGAATTTAGGCACAATTTCAGGTTGCCCAAAAAGGAAGGAAAGACATTTTGGCCCGATTCACAAAAGTAAACTTACACTTTTGTGTAATTCTACTCTTTTTCAGTATTCACAAACAAACAATTTAACATTAACTTTAGAACTGTGGAGACTTTGCATTCGGGTGTAGAATTCGACACATAAAAAGATAGGCCTATCCTATCTTTTAATGTGTGGAGATCTGCTCCCAAACTGTGGGGTGTCTGTACTTGTAAAGTTAGGATTAAATAATTTGTGGATACTGAAAAGGAGTAAACTTACACAAAAATGTAAGTTTAACTTTGCAAATTGAGCCAATTATTTCTACTTTTACAATTAAGGTGGTCAGGCCACCTTAGGACCACCACAATCTCCCTGGATCAGAAATCCCTAGTGGTGATGCGGTGGTCTTGAGGCCGCAATATGCTTGGTGGGACTACCGCAGTCCTGTCAAGCATATTTAGTGTTTTCTCTCTGCCGCAGTTTTCATGGTTGTTCCACCTCCATGAAAACCGTGACGGGAGGAAACAAAGGGGACCCTACAGGTCCCACTGTTGCCTCATGGCCTGGGGATGCATGCAGGGGGCACACCACATGCTTGCACTCCAGTACCTGCACTGCATAGACCGCATCAGTCTATGCCATGCATATACTGATTTTGACGGACCCATTGCGGTGCGCCTTGGGAACGCCAAAGAACCGCCTGCCAGATCAGGAGAAAATTCCTAATCTGGCAGGCGGATCAACCATGGGATTGGCGGTGCTTGAGCGGGGTGGTTCCACATTGCCAAACTCATAATCCGACCCTAAGTCTTTTTAAGAATCTCAAAACCCTCCAGCGGGCAATGCAAAAGCTATATCCAATGTAGTCTTCTCAAAATTAGACACCTTTGCCACGAGGTCCCCATGATCTTCCAGAGGTCTTGGAATTTCCAACTTTTCAGAATTTCTGGAGTATTTTCTCTTGGTCTCTCCAGAATGTCAGGGACAGCACCTAAGGGCCAGGACTAACTCCAGCAAAGGCCATAAGTAGGATCCAGCCAAGGTCCAGTTGCTATTGGTCATCTGGGCACTCAAGAAAACAGGCATCTTGCAGTTTATTGTGTCCCTGTAGCCAATTAGGCGGACAATCAATTAACCCTTATAATACACTTCTCAGTCCTGGGCACAAGTGCAAGCAGGTCCAGAGTTCAGGTCTCCACACAGGTCACAAACAGCAGGTCCAGTCCTCTTCCATTTTTCCTTAGGTCTGGATGTGTTCTCATGAGCTGTGGGTGAGGTGCCACATTTGTAGGATTCACTAGCAAGTCGGCAGAAGAAGTGACTCCTGGACAATCACTGACTAATGAGACAAAAGTCCCCAGGGATAAATCTTTTCACTTTTATTGTACATCCTGTTTGCCTAACTGCAAGCTATTCCACAGTGCACTATTCTGAATATTATCCAACATGGCAGTATCTTTCTTCCCTTGAAGGTGTCTCTGATGTCCCAGCCAAGTGTGTATTTAGGGAAATGAGCAGGTACCTTCTTCTCCTCAACTACACCAAACTGGTTCTAGGAACAGCTCTATCCTTCCTAGTAGGCTTGGACTGGTACCTAGTAGGCTTCAGCTGGCCCAGAGAACAAAGGCTTCTCTTCCCCAGGTCTCCCTTTACACCTAACTATGAATGTGCAGTACTCACACTGGTCCCTTTCAAGTGAATTACATTTCGAAACCCTCGCCAGCTGCCCTTCCTGAGAGGAGTCACACCTGGGTCTTCCTGCCAAAAGTCCTAAGACATTGTTTCTGCTCTGGGAGCAGGTTTCCCACCTCATTAAGAGGAGAATAATGACGGGGGCTAACTGCTGAAAAGCTAATGCTAACTAGCCTACTGGAAGTTTAGGCAGGTGAAACCTAAATTCTTTAAGGGTATTTTTTTATATTTGTCAAAAAATCCCACTTAACCAGTGCTCGAGCACCTGCATTTTATCTATTAGTGCTTCCTGTTGAAGCTAACTTAGTAACTATTTTAGAATGGTGCTGGCAGCTTGCTGGCGCCGTTCTAAAATAGTTACAAGCTTGAAGCTTGAACTTTTGCCCCCCGGATCCGTTCCGCTCGCGGATTCGCGGATTTTTGGCAAATTCGCAGGAATTCGCGGATCGCGAATTTGCCAAAAATCCGCAAAATCCACGAGCGGAAAGGATTTTGCGCCCATGCTTAAAAGCTTCTTTCAAGGACTGCAATAAATATGGTCAGGTAACATTATAGAGGACTTCAGGATTCTGAGTGATACAAATGCTGAGGTATTTGATGACTTGTTTGTCTAGTGCAAAGGTGTTTGCAGATGATCTCTCCATGTTTTTGTCCTGTTAATATTGATCTTAAAACGGGTGATAACTTCAAAATTAAGTTGAGTTTGTAGATTGTAATTAAGTAGCTGGTGATGTTAGGGAAAGCAGGGCATCATTTGGAAATAATGTAATTTTACGATCTTGCTGGGTAAAAGCAATGCCTTTTATGTTCCTCTCTATTCTAATTCTGGTTATGAATGGTGCAATAATTAATAATTGATAAAGTGGAGTGTTATCCAGCCATCACCATTTTTACGAAAGTGGGACCAAAGCCAAAGTTTTGCAGTGTTTTTGGTAAAAAGTTCAGTCTGTTTGGTTGAAGGCCTTCCCATGTGAAGTAAAGCCATTATTGCTAGTATTGTTTTCTTTTGAGCCTTTTTGGCCAGGTCGACCTTCCTACTGATATTACCGTGAGTCTGTCTGTTGATCAGGATGGACAAGAACTAAGAGAAAGGGTTTTAGTCTTGTAGGCAATATTTTCTCATGCAGTCTAAGCTAAAGAGGACTTTAGGTTGTATGAGGTACACTGTGTTGCATCCATACCAGATTATAAGATTAAGGAAATGCTAGCTTCAGACATAGGGGACATCACCTGCCATTCATTCTGTTGGAATTAAAGAGGGTGGTCAAATAAGGTCCCAGCATATTTGAGAATGCTTTATAATAAAAGTTGTCTATATAGCTACCCAGTCCTGAGTGATATATATTTTAAACGATTTAATCACAGCTTTTGCTTCCTTTATTGTGACTGAGGAGTCAAGAGATTATCTCTCTGCTTCGGAGATTTATGGAAGTTTGAATGTCTTGAAATACTCAAATTGGTGTTCTTCTCAGGGGCAGACTCTTTATCTCGAAAAGTGTCTAATTTGTCATTCTCAGTTTTTGCTGTTTCGCCAGAGGGGAGTAAAATATTTCCTATGTCGTTGTGTTCTAATTTGCACCTGAGCTGCCTAGTCAAGAATGTACCCACTTTATTGCATGTGTCATAGGCAGCTTTTTTAAGTCTCAGGAGAGAGAGATCTGCTTTGCTTGCTGGTATTGCATTTAGTTTCCATTTTAAGTACATTACTTATCCCTGCAGTGCCGTTGTAGGGTTTACTTTATGTTTCCTCTCGGCCTTTAACAGTACTTCTTCTAGAAGAATGCATTCAGTGCATCTTTGCTTTTGTACAAGGAATTTAAAGGTAAAAGCCGTTGTATCCTCAAGTGGATAACAAGACTCTAAATAGTATCAAAATGTGATTTTAAAAGGTTTGAAACAGATATTGTACTCAAAGAAGCCACTCATAGAAATTTGACCCCCCAAAAAACAACCATTGTTGAGTAATATTGAACAATCTATTTTCCACAAAAATTTTAAAAATCAAGATTGTGCACATGGACCATGTCCTTGTAATTATGAACTGAGAAGTCAATATATAAAAAGCATGGTGACAATTATCAGAAAAACCATATGTATACATCTGGTTAAATAAGAATCCATCAATAAAACATCTAAAAGGAAAATATTGAATAATGCACTGCAAATAGGATTGTTTAAAAAAATATACAAACATATTTGTTTGTGAAAAATCCTACTCTGTTTAGTGCCTGTAGTTCACTAATTATTCACTAAACTGCACTGTAGAACTAGAATTGTGTGAATCAATTTTCAACAACAAATGTTATCTCTGTTTGTAGATGATTTTCTTGAACCTCTAATAAACTCTTTTCAGTTACCTGGGGTTGATATAATTTCAAAGGATGAATCTTATTATTATGAACAGAAATATTCTAAAGAGCAAGAATTGGAAAGGAAAGCTTGTAAATTATAAATTTCTTATTGTTAAATTTACTGGTATCTGGAGAGGTGATGCTGATCAACTAAGACAGTTTTATCATTATATCAATATTAAAATACAAATGATGAAACATAGCTTTTATCACTATTTACAACACATCAACTGTACATTTCCTGGGCACACCTGGTACTCCAGCGGAAGAAGAAATTATCACAAACATTTAATCCTAAAACACTGAAGATCTTCTTTATAGTCACTTACTTTGGTGCAAAGATGTCAACTTAGAAGAAGAAATAATAAGGAACACATATTTATACATTTTAAATATTATGGCTATGACATGAAATGGCAGAATGAAGCTAGGAATAGCCTGAGTTTAAATCTATGGAAAATGTATTAATACAAAAAACTGTTCAATATAAATATGAGAGGTTAACATTTGCTGCAAAATATCCATCTGTGTCATACAATGTCAAAAAGAGAGTCCATGCCAGCTGTTGTGAATGGGTCATGTGGCTTCTACATTCCAAAAAGAAAACATTGCCATGCTGTGGACCAGTGAGAAAAAAACACAGAAAGCACTCACTATGATGCTGGTGTCCATGTGCTTTTCTCTCCCCACTTGTGGTCCAGATGGTGTTCTTAACTTGCCACATAAGAGGTTAGCAGACCAGGATATAGGCACATATGGCAAAGTAATTTTGAAAAGCTGTGCTTTCCTGGATTCCGCTGGTTGCCTGAAACTGAAATTCAACCATTCTCTGTGATCTGTAGTTCCATAGCTTGACATAAACTAGTTAGAGAGATTTCTAATAACCCTGACTCATTACAGCTCATTTTTTTAAAACTCAGGGCACAGGGACCACGTCTCTAAGTCCTGTAATGCGGCCACAACATTATTTTTCATCTTGCTGGCAGTCAATGAGATCGCTGTGCTTTGCTGAAAAGACTGACTAGAAAAAAAGGTAATTTTGGCCAATCAGATCACTCTATTATTTTAATTTACAGCACCAATGCAACGGTTGCAATCGTCCAAGAACACCCGTGTTGACAAAATCTTGCCGGGTTCCCCTTCCAGCTCCCAAAAGTGGTGGAATTTGGCCAGAACTCTGAGTTACATGCAGAACGTGAAGCGGGCTAAACTCTTTCAACTCTGCAGATGCGGTGGAATTTACTGCCCATGTCTATAAAAAAAGGAATATATAAATCCATACTGATATAATAAAGAGAGAGCCTAAACCTTTGAGGCGGGTAATCTCAGGAACCACAGCACCAACCACAACACTCAATACTGCGTTGGAAAGGGCAGTTGCAGCAGAAGGACATAGGCTATGCAGACGCCCACCATATACATTTAAAAGGTAAAAGAACCGTGCCAGCAAAGTAGTCCCTTGTGGGTGTGTCTGCGTTGTGCTGTGGGCGTGCGCTGGGGGCATGACAAACGCTGGGGGTGTGTGGTACGTTCTGCCCTTCATGCCATGTCTCATATCGTGTGCTAATCCCACCCTGCTCCCTTTAAATACCCCTGCACCCCATAATCATAACCCACCCTTACTCCTTAAAATATCCCAACACCCTTAAACACTAACCCATCTTAACCCTATAAATATACCCTGTACCCCAAAACCCAAACCTATCCCTAAACCCTAAAAATACCCCTGTACCCCAAAACCCAAACCTAGCCCTGAACCCTATAAATACCCCTGTACCTCAAAACCCAAACCTACCCCTGAACCCTAAAAATACCCCTGTACCCCAAAACCCAAACCTAGCCCTGAACCCTAAAAATACCACTGTACCCCAAAACCCAAACCTAGCCCTGAACCATTAAAATACCCCTGTACCCCAAACCCCAAACCTAGCCCTGAACCCTAAAAATAACCCTGTACCCCAAAACCAAACTGTTGTGCCTCTCATCGTACTGTTATTTCTGAAGAGGGCCCAGCTATTCTTGGGTGGTTACAACAGTATGATTTACACATCATTCTGGACCCAAGGTCTGATGATGTAGTACTTGCTGTTGAAGATTTCTACAATGTTGAGAATGTTCTTTCTAAATTTACTGATGTTTTCCGTCCTACTTTGGGTAAACTAAAAGGTTATTTACATGAAATTAAGGTTAAAGAAAATGCTTCTCCAGTTAGGCACTCTCTAAGAAGGATTCCCATTGCCGTTAGAAAGGAGGTAAAAGAAATGCTTGATGATATGCAAAAGCAGGACATAATTGAACCGGTGGAAGCTTCCGAGTGGCTTTCGCCCGTTGTGGTCACACAGAAAAAGGATGGTAAGCTCCGTTTTTGTGTTGACCTTCGTTCTCTAAACCAGAACATCATAGTTGACAAATTTCCCTTGCCCAACATTTCAGGAATGGTTCTCTTAATCCACAAGGTTAAATTCTTTAGCAAACTGGACCTAAGGTCCGCTTATCATCAAGTTGTGTTACAACCTGACTCCAAAAAATTTACTGCTTTTGTTACCATTGAGGGGGTGTTTCAGTTCAAAAGATTGCCTTTCGGCTTAGCCTCTGCGGCAAGCGTTTTCCAACGCATGATGCATTCCCTATTCAAAGACTTGAAGCGTGTTCATTTCTTCCAAGATGACATCTTGATTACAGGTATAGATGAGCTTGAACACAATTGCAATTTGTCCAAAGTTTTACAAATTTTATCTACTGCTGGTCTCACCCTGAGAAAAGACAAATGTCAGTTCTTGTTAACCGAAATTGACTACTTGGGGTATACTATCTCACAGAATGGTGTTAAGCCCAAAGAGGATCTTCTGAGAGCGATCAGGTGTGCCCCTATTCCTACTGATAAAGACCAGCTAAAGTCTTTTCTTGGTTTAGTGGAGTACTACTCCAAATTTGTACCTAACTTCTCGCACAAAACTGAACCTTTACGAATGTTACTTAGGAAGGGTGTGCATTTCGAGTGGGGAACTCAACAGTCTCAAGCATTTGAACTGGTTAAGAGTGATATCATTAATGCGGGCATTTTAACAACTTTTGAACCAGGTAGAGACACTTACGTTACGGTTGATGCAAGTGCTTATGGGATTGGTGCCGTCTTATCTCAGAGGTGTGGTGGGAGTGAGAAGACTGTAGCGTTTGCTTCTCGCTGTCTCAATTCCTCTGAGCGTAACTACGCTGTTATCGAGCGAGAAGCCCTAGCTGCCGTATGGGGCGTTTCTCACTTTCGCACCTATCTGTGGGGTATGCAGTTTTGTCTAAGGACTGACCATAAGCCCCTCCTTAAAATCCTGTCACCAGGTGGGGCTAATAACGGTTCTCCCCGCCTGATGAAGTTTGCTGCCAAGCTACAAGACTATACTTATAGATTAGAGCATATATCTGGTTGGAGAAACACACAAGCTGACTGTTTGTCGCGTCTTCCTATTTCTTCTGAGAATGTTAGTGAGGATTTTGAAGACGAGTGTGTGTGTTTGATTGCTGCCTTCGAGGATGTTTGTTCTCCTGAGTTTCACTCCATTTCTAGAGAAGAATGGCATCAAGCTGTCTTAGAAGATTCTGACTTTGGTGAGCTGGTTGATGCTATTCGTTTAGGATGGAGAAGGGAAGGGGATGTTAAGCCTTCCTTGCGTTCCTTTGTTAAATTACAAGAAGAGTTGAGTTTGGGTGTTTCAGATGATTTGGTCTTGCGTGGTGAGAGGTTTGTTCCACCTTTCTCTCTCAGGAGGAAACTTTTTTGTTTAGCTCATTAAGGGCATCTTGGGCAAAACATGACTCTTAAGAGGATTAAAAAAAACTTTTGGTGGCCCGGAGTTGACGATGATGTGCGTAGGTGGGTTGAGTCTTGTCTTTTGTGTAAAGAGAGTGAAAAGAGGTTGAAGATCTTTTCTCCTTCACAGGGTTCCATTGTTAGCACAAGTGATTTGCCTTGGGATAAGATCTGTTTAGATGTTATTGGTCCCATGGATTCCTTACCTTCTGATTGTAGATTTGCTTTAGTTCTTGTTGATGTGTCTTCTCGGTGGTTATGTGTAGAATTTATGAGGAATATTACCACTGACGCTGTTATTAAACAATTGAGGTCTTTATTTTTAAAGGAAAGTTTTCCGAAAATTCTAATTACAGATAATGGCACCCAACTTACGTCTTCCTCTATGCATTCTTTCCTAGCCAATCATGGAATTAAACACATTTGCACTTCCCTGTACAACCCCCAGGGTAATGGCTTGGTAGAACGAATGAATCGCTTGGTCAAGGGTACTATACAGTTGTCTGTGCAAGGACAAAAGGATGTACGCAGGGCTGTAGAGGATATGGTGTGGTCTTACAATACCACTGCCCATGGAGTTACTGATCTAGTCCCTTTTGAATGCATGCGTGGTAGAATCCCCAGAACTAAACTGGTCCCGCAGTGGTTGTGGGAAGGAACTGTTGTTTTTAAGGTAGTTCCTGGAAAGGTTGGTAGAGTTGAAGTGGGTGACTTGGTCAAAATTAAGTTGGGCCGTAGAGAGTTTGGCATGAATAAGTTTTCCGATCCCATGAGGGTTAAGGAAGTTCATAAGTGGCATGTCGTGCTAGAGAATGGACAAAATTGGAATTTCCGCAGGATTGCCTTGTATGCCAAGAATGGTGTTTCGGATGGGGGTTTGGATGAGCAGTCTTCCAGGGATGTGTCCTTGAGGGGGCACTCTCATCTCAAGGGATCTCAGTCTGCTTCAGATCCTTCTCAGGGTACTTTTCAGTTACCTAATTCTTCCCTACCGACACCTAACTGTTCAAAGAAATTTTCCTCTGTACCAGAGTCACCAGGAGGAGTGACTCCTAATTTAGATCGGTCTTCCTATGGGAGAACTCATCGTGTTCCTAAGAAATTTGACAAATTTGTTAGATATTGATTTTTCAATGTGTTTTGCTTTGTTGTTTTTCCCTTCCTTTGTTGTTTTTCTTCCCTTCCTTTGTTGTTTCTCCCCTTTTTCTTTTTCTTGTTTTTTTTTAGTGTTTTTTTTTTTCTCTTTAAGGGGAGGAGATATGTTGTTCCTCTCATCGTACTGTCATCATCATTGTTGTTGCTCTTAGAGTGTTAGCTAGCATTAATTCTGTGTTCTCTTACCTGTATGTATTCCATGTTCTGCATTCTGATCCTGGCGGTTGCTGAGGCAGGATAGTTCATACTTGTACTGCTGTGCCTGTTTAATAAACCTACCTTATTCATGCTTCTGGACCACGACTCTTCACTTCACAAACCTACCCCTGAACCCTAAAATACCCCTGTACCCCAAAACCCAAACCTAGCCCTGAACCCTAAAAATACTCCTGTACCCCAAAACCCAAACCTACCCCTGAACCCTAAAAATACCCCTATACCCAAAAACCCTAACCTAGCCCTGAACCCTAAAAATACCCCTGTACCCCAAAACCCATACCTATCCCTAAACCCTAAAACTCCCCCTGTAACCCATAACCCAAAACTATATCTGAACCCTTAAAATATCCAAACACCTCACAACATATACCTCAGTACCCCAAAACATATACCCCTATAGCCATGCTTACCCTATCCAAACATTAAAAAAAAACATGTTTTTACCATTCATGCATTTACAACGAATTTCGTTGTAAATGTATGCGTGGTAAAAGCATATAAAATGTAATGCCATGCGTTATAATGGCATTGCGGAGTCATGGTACTTTCGTAATGAAAGTATGCGGAGTGATGGTATGCGGAAAGAAAGTTGCGGAATAATGTGTGTTTACCCTCCCCCGGTAAGTACATCGGTGGCACGGCGGCCCACATCTCCAGCAACATACTCATATTTTTTCACCACCCATTTGAAAAATGCACAGGTCTCTCTCATTGATGGCCAGCACCGACATACACTTTTAGACACACCTCCCGCCACAAGTTGTAGAATTGCGAACTTTAGAGCTGGGGAGCTACGTTCGAATCTCGGCATCAGCTCAACATCCTGTGATTCCAGGCAAATTGCTTTGTCTCCCCGTGCCAACCACAAATTAATGTGTTCCTCTGTAATGTAAATTGTGCTCATGCCATGTTGTCGAGTTCGCGCTATATAATATTGCAAGGAAAAATAAAGTAGGGAAACTCGAGTTCACACACTACTGAACGCTCACTCTTAGGTGCATCAGCAGTGCACTGTGAATCAAAGCGTTTCACAGGCCTGTCACAGATAAGAAATGCTATCTAAACGAAATCCACCAAAACAATATACTACTGGCCGGCAGCAATTCATACCCAGACACCGTCGGGGCAGGCTGCTAGTATATATATATATATATATATATATATATATATATAAAAGTCACGGACATTCAATTTGGGCAATACGGACACGAGGCGCGGCAGCAAGAGGTGTCTGAAGAAAGAAACAAAATCCGAAATGCACTATACCTACGCTGTCTAGTTGCCATTAAAGAGCCTCACCTGAAATTCCCTGTTTGTAGCTCCTTCCTTTCACATTGCTGGAGGGCGGATGCCGATATATATATGTATATATATATATATATATATATATACACTGAAAAAACAAAGATTACAGGAACGTTATAGTTATGAAGTAGTATTTAAAAACAACTTAGAAATACACTGGAAAAAAAACAAAGGTTACTGGGACATTACAGTTAGGCTCACATTCAACTCATTCAAAACCAGAGAAATTCAGCAGTTATAGTTAGCTGAGCTAACTATAACTTATGCCCCACAATTCACTGCTTTTAACCTCACATTTTATGTCACTCATAACATGGTCAGGGACATCACTCATGACATCACTCATGACATCTCAAATTACATCTGACCTCTGCTGAACCCTGGAAATCCTTCATGATGTCACAGTGCAAAACTAGCTCTTATTTTCTGCGAATCCACTACAATATATCCTCATGTAAAAAGTACCATTCTTGCTGCATTTCAATGAGCTTTCCGCTTAAGAGCTGGCAGTGTTCTCACAGCGCTGAAGTTGTGCACATTCAAGACGTGTTCCACTTCGGGTAAGACTTTCACAGTGAGAACACTTTATCTGCACAGTGAGTCACCCTGCAAAGCCCGGGACTGACGATTTCCCCTTTTCCCTGTCCAAGTTCTAGAAAACAGAAAGGAATCTGAAGAACTGAATGAAAATAGAAAGCTCTTCTTAAGCTATAAAAGTCCTTCTTTTCAACAAAATTGTACCTTGAATAGATGTACTTCCTGAAGCAGAGTTATTTCCTACTGGCCTGTGTTGTTTAGTCATGCAAAGTTGGTCTATTTATTATCGTAAATGTTTCTTTTGAAACATACCTAATAATTCTTATTCTATCTATTATTTACCTCTGTCACCTTTACTGCACAGGCCAATGACAGTCAATGGTGCATTATTAATCATGGTTGGTAGTTGGTAAGGTGTTCTTCTGGCTCATGGATTTACAATTAGACCTCCCTCTGTCACCACGCCATGCTTCTTACTGCCCATGATGAAGCCTAATAAGTAAAATTCTTTATAAATGATGACACAATCCACTGTCACACTTACCAATCAATACCAGGCCCATGAAACATAGAGAGTGAGGTGAATAGATCAGTATGTTGTTTAATTTAAGCAAATAAACTATCTATAATAATCAAGACCAGCTTGTCATTTTGAAAAGTTTATTTTTAAAATTCATAATTGAAAAAATCTTTATTAACTCTCTTTATTAAATTCAAGCATTTAGTTTTATTAATTCAAGTCACATAATCATTGGCACAATGTAAGCTGTCAAGTTAGAATTGATCAAAATGATGAATTTAAGAAATCAAAACATTTTCTCTAAGTTAGTTTTTCTAACCTGAAAGAGAAACAAATAATAAACAGTTGTATGCTTACATTCCCAAGGCAATCCGACAGCGCTTCGCCCCTCTGGAAAAGACAGTCCCAAACCCTTCAAGAGAGCCAATTTTATATCATTTTTCGCTCTCAAAACTAACCAAATGTAATATTTTAGAAAAGTTCAGCACTATGATTGGATGGTGGCTGTCAGGCCACCTTAGCTACCAGTCCAGAGAATATGCGCGTCACTATGCCATTGTCCATAGAGTGACATCAGCTTCCGAGGTTTTGCAACAAAAAGTTGCCAATCTACTTCCACCAAAAGCTCGGCAGATTCATGCCTGTCACTTCCTCGGCCTTGAATAAGAACATTCAGAGCAGTCCATGGAAATAAACTTCATTGTTAGAGTCTCTCTTTTTTTTTTAAAAGTCAGAGCCACGAGAAGTAAGTTCAATAAACTTTTGTATGGAAAGTTTTCAACGTGTGGACTTGGCTCCAGCTTCTGCTCAGTTCAGGCCGACCAACTTTTCTCCAAAAGCAAAACTAGGCCTCATCTCACTCTTGAGCTAATATTTAAACAAACACAAAAAGAGTGATTAATTCAAGTAAAGCAAACCCTTCTGTACCACCCAGTCCCTTATTAATTATTAATTAACCCACTAAAAAAAAAAACATTTAGCAAAAGCAAACATTTAAAGCAGCACATAAAATATCCACCATTCTTCATGTAATCCAGCTTTATGTTTCTGAAAGAATAAAAAGATAATTAAATGATACACAGACAGACAAACACAACATAAGACATACATGTAAGCACAAAAATAAGCACATGCCATGAATGATCAGCTGCATAATAATAGTGACAAAGACAATAGGACAGACATAACAAACAGGACAATATTAATAATGTGTTACAAAAACAGACTTGCAAATGCAACAAGAGCACATGTAATTAGTTTCCCGCGTGTATATGTGTGGTGCAAACTTAATCTAGATTGAGTTAATTAAACAAATCATGCAACAGCTCATTATTTGTTTTAGTTCATGTTATGGGGAATTGAATCCACAAGTCAGAATAAAATATTTTCTGATGCCCGCTTCATCAACTCCCTCATCTGGTGATTTTAAAATCACCAAACAACACACAAAAAATTTAGAATTTTTTTTACCCATTTTAGAGACAACACACACTGAATTCTCTCGATATTAGTTTCCCTAAACCCCTGTTTCAGCTGTCTGATTATCTCTATCAAACTGAACTCTTCGCATTTCTTCTAATTCATATTCCTTTTCTTGTTCCTTTCTGAGTTTATAAATCCTTCTCTTTTCATTCTGATGCTTCCTCCTCTTGTGAATCAAACAACTAATTTTTAGCAGCATTATCATTATAATAATGACAATTACTGGATAGAGCACTTTGCCCAAAATTGATCTGCCAAGTTCTGAAAACCAATCTTTAATAACCTCCATTCTCTTCCCAATTTTCTCAGAAAAAGTCTCCTCCTCCATGGGTTCTATTTCCTCATGGAAGTGCGTGATATTTTTAACAAGTAACTCTATATCCCGACTTTTGTCAGGTATATAAGTACAGCAATGTTGGACATGCAAGACCCCACAGACTCCACCCTCTTTTGCAAGCAGAATGTCTAAAGCAAGACGATTCTGCATAACCATACTTCTGGTAGCAACAAGTTCTGTGCTAACCAATTGGAAACCACTTGCAGTATCAGTTGACAACCTATCTACAATTGTGGAAACTTTTCTAATTTTAATGGAATTCATTGTAATCCCCACCATAGGAATAACAGCACCAAAAATGTCTCCCAGGATTTCAGTGAAACTTTCTCTTTTGTACCTATTCTGATTCAAGTGTTCACCAAATTCAAAGGTACCCTTTTCATTTCTGTCAACATGAAATATTTTTGGAAAGACCAGGCCAAGATA
This sequence comes from Lissotriton vulgaris, assembly GCF_964263255.1. Classification (NCBI taxonomy): domain Eukaryota; kingdom Metazoa; phylum Chordata; class Amphibia; order Caudata; family Salamandridae; genus Lissotriton; species Lissotriton vulgaris. The sequence continues at coordinate 108,084 of NW_028244484.1, forward strand.
ACATGTCCCGTACCAGTGGTCCGGGAGGCTAAAATAAGCCTTATTACCACAAATAAAATAAATTCCAGGGAAAATTGGATCCTTTCCACCTTTGAATCCCCATCCCCCTTCAATACGATAAGTATCTTCACATTGACTAGCACCCACAAAAAGATTATCATAAAGAGTATTATCTCTTCTAATGCAAAATTTACCACTAACTGGTTCATCAATGTGTATTGCTGCATTAGTATTAACACCATTTAACTTAGCATCTTCTAACTGCCAGTATTTGGATTTAGCATGTTTTAGTTTTTCATTTCTTTTGTAAACAGCCCTTCTCTCCTCAACCATGTTAAGGAAAGACTTTTCTTCAGCTCTCATTTTGCATGTTAAATTATTTCTATAGGCATATTCATAGTTTAGTTCATTAGTAACTAAAAAGAATTCCCTCATCTGCTTCGCAGACCTTACTTTGTTTAAGCTATTTACAATTTTGAGATTTGCAAAAACCTCATCAAAGTCTGAGTAATAATACTCCAGACGACCAGTTTGATAGAATAGGCTAGCAATCACACTACAGGTAATGCCATAAGTGAGAGGTAACATATTATATGTCACTCCCTCAGAAACAGAAGCAGGTAATTTTACGCACACGTAGCAAACTTTGACATTCATTACTTTGACATATTCAGATAAAAGCCTTGAAAATGAATTGGTTGAAAAATCACCAATAGATCTATCTTGATGAGACACTGGATCATGATTAATAACTCTACTGGACTTGCCAGCATGCTTCTCATGATTAGACTCTACTTTACTAGTTATATTAGTCTTAGATTTTTGCTTATTAACATCAAAAGGATAGACCACAGCTAAAATTAGCCAAAGTAAAATTAATAATATTACACAAATTGAAGTCATTTTACAGCACTTTTTAAAAATTGAGCACCTAGAAGTATCTGATCTAGGCATTTCTAAAAACAAAAATTTTAAATTCAAAAGAATGTAAGTAACTAACAAAATTATATCCCCCCTTTTAAATATTTTTTTTTTTTTAAAGATTTTGACCCTAAACAGTTTTTCTTCGACCTTGTGTCACAAAATATGTCTTCTTCAGCTAAACAGAATTTCTTCGACCTAAAGTCACCTAACAAATTTTCTTCAGCCTTATGCCAGGAAACAAAAAGTTACCTAACACATTTTCTTCAGCCTTATGCCAGGAAATAAATCCTCAACTAATTTCTAACAATTTTAATCTCTGTCACTTTCTAAAAAATTCCTGACCACTGCTTTCCACTTCAACAATAGGTGGAATTACAATATAGGTCCACTCTGGAGATTTATATTTTTGGTTTGGCCTAATTACTCTTTTTGTCGTGCGATTGATAACTTCTATTTTCTTGATTTCGCCCTCGTTTTTCTTTTCAAGTTCACTTCCTTGACTAGAAATCTCATTAACCTGTTCCTTTGATTTCTTCACTAGTTTGAATTTCAAATTATTTTCAGGCCAAATGTCTCCTTTTCTCAAGACTTTTTTCTTTGGCACACATTCGTTACATTCAGATTTCCAAGCTCTTTTTCTGTGTTTTCTTATTTCAGATTCTTCATCACTTTCAGTGTCTGTATCAGAGACATCAAATCTGTACCTAGGAACTTCTTTACTCGGCAACTTCACTCCGTTTGAAACAATACCTTTACTGGTACTTGGCAATTCTTCTTCTTCTTCAGGAATTACCTTCAGCTTCCCAGCTTCAAGCTTTTTGTTTACAGAGCTGCTCCTTCTTTGCCTTTCAATGGTATCGCTCAGATTTTCGTCTCGCTCAGAATTTCTGCTTCTTCTGAATCTCTCTTTTCTCTCAGAGACTCTTCTTCAAGCAAATCATCATCAACACCTCGATTTCCAGTTTTCAGATCTTCTTTATTCAAGTTCTGACTTTCTTCTAGATTCTCTTGATGTTGATTTTCTTGTTGATCATCAGAATCAGAATCAGGATCTTCTGGGTCTCTTTCTGAATCTGAATCAGCTGAACTTTCTACATCAGAATTTTCAGGGGTTGACACACAAATTGTATGGCTTGGATGAATCCATCTTTTCAGTCCTCTGCACTTTATTGCATTTGTTGTTATTAGAATTACTTGACGTGGCTTCTGCCACCTTGGTGATAAACAGTTTCTTCTTCGGTGAACCTTTGTTCTTACCCAGTCACCGGGTTGCAAATCATGAGCTTGTACTTTTTCTTTTGAAATAATGTCAGTTCCCACCTGATGAAATACAGAATGCACTACATCAGATAGATTTTGGCAGTATTCAACAATTGCACTATCATTAATACTCATTAATTTGCCAACTGGAAAAAATGCTTGCCTCATCACTCTGCCCATCAAAATGTCATGTGGGCTAAGACCTGTCTTTTTATCTGGGATGCTTCTCATTGACATTAGAACAAGTGGAAGTGCATCTGTCCACTTTACTCCTGTAGCATCACACATTTTTGCGATCCTATTTTTGATAGTGCCATTTATCTGCTCAACAACACCTGATGCCTGTGGTCTGTAAGCACAATGCATTTTTTGTTCGATGTCTAAAGCTTTACAAATCATTTTCATCAAACTGTTCTCAAAATGACTTCCACGATCATTATTAATGGTAACTGGAAATCCATACCTAGGTATAATTTCCCTTAGAAGTAACTTTGCTACAGTAACAGCATTAGCATGACGAGTTGGGAAAGCTTCCACCCATCTTGAAAACAGACAAACAAATACCAAAATATAATGTAGACCATTATGCCTTGGCATTTCAATAAAATCCATCTGCAATCTGGTAAAAGGACCACCCTCCCGTCCTATGATTCCCATGCTTACAACAACCTTTTTATTGGGATTCTTCTGTTGGCAGGTCAAACATCTCTGGCAAAGTGACTCTGCAATTGTTCTGAATTTTACATTGTACCATGTTTGTCTGAATAATCTAATCATGGACCCTTTACCTACATGTCCTTGACCATGACACAATCGTGCCATATCAGCAATCATGCTGTCTGGCATTACAACTCTTCCATCTTTGTGTACCCAGATCCCATCTTCCTCTCTTGGTCTGCAATCACCTTTTAGCCATGTGTCTTTCTCTTCCTCACTTGCCTCATCTTGTAAATCTTTTATTTCCTGCCATGTCTCAACTACAGAAATTAGCATGAGAGAATTCATTGTGTGACTTTCGTCTTTTTCCCGATTAATTGCGTAATTGTTTCTGGCACAATATTTTGCCATTTCATCCGCGAAAGCATTCCCTTTGGTAATGTAATCATCACCCTTTTTATGAGCTGAACACTTCACTACTGCTATTTGTTCTGGTAACTGAATGCCATCAATCAATCTTTTAATCAATTTCGCATTTCTAATTGGTGTTCCTGCAGAAGTTAAATAACCTCTATTGGACCAGAGTTGTCCATAATCATGAACAACACCATAACCATACTGACTATCAGTCACTATGGTTACTCTTTTGCCAACTGCTTTTTCACAGGCTCGAATTAAACCAATTAATTCTGCAATTTGAGCGGAACGAATTCCATCCAAAGGTGAACCTTCAACAACATCTGAAACTGTGCACACTGAGTATGCTGCCCTCAGAATCCCTTCATCATTTCTCAAACAAGATCCGTCAACAAAATATATTATATCTGATTCAGGTAATGGAACATCTTTTATGTCCTGTCTTGGTTTTGTGCAGTAATCTACAACATCCAGGCATTCATGATCAATATCATCCTCATTACTTACCTCAGTAATAACTCCATCAGGTAATAATGTGGAAGGGTTCAAGTTCACACACCTAACAACTGATACGTTGTCTGAACCCAAAATTGTTTTCTCATATTTTGTAAGTCTGCTGCTTGTTAAATGTTGAGTTCTACTTCTGGTAAGGAGAATTTCAACTGAATGAGGTACATATACCTTTACAGGAAAACCCATAATGATACCCTCACTTTGCTCAAGACTTACACTTGTTGCGGCCACTGCTTTTAAGCAACCTGGCAAAGCTTTTGCAACAGGATCCAAAACAGCTGAAAAGTATGCAATTGGTTTTCTCAAGTTTCCATGCCTCTGAATAAGAACTGACAATGCACAACCTTCTCTTTCACTGCAGTAGAGTTCAAATTCTTTCTCATAATCTGGCATACCCAGAGCTGGAGCTTCACATAAGCTCTTTTTTAACTGCTCAAAAGCTTCCAGCTCAATTTCTGACAATTTTATTGGATCTTTTATAGCTGCCTATGTTAATCTCTGAAGTGGTTTTGCAATGGCTGAAAACCCACTAATCCATTGTCGACAGTAACCAACCATTCCTAGAAACATTCTCACCTGTCTCTGTGTTGTCGGTGGTTGTATTGCTCAAATCATTTTAATTCTCTCAACTGTCACTTTTCTGGTTCCCTTTGCAATTCTGTGACCAAGATATTTCACTTCTTGTTTACAAAACTGCAATTTTGCTGGTGAGACTTTATGTCCCTCATCTGCCAAACGATTTAACAGGGTAATGGTATCAGTAACACAATTTTCTCGTGTTTTGGCTGCCACAAGCAAATCGTCAATGTACTGTACCAATGTGGAATTACCAGGCAATACTAGATCTTCCAGGGATTTCTTTAATAATTGATTAAAGATAGATGGACTCTCAGTATACCCTTGAGGGATACGACACCATGCTAGGATCCTATTTTGAAACCTAAAAGCAAAAAATTTCTGGCTATCTGGATGTAATGGAACTGTAAAGAAGGCATTACACAGGTCAATGACCGTGTACCATTCTGCATCATGTGGAATCTGGTAAAGAATTACTGCAGGATTTGGAACAATGGGACAACAGGGAACAACTATCTGATTAATTTTTCTTAAATCTTGAACAATTCTGTATGTTCCATTCGGCTTTTTAATACCCATAATTGGTGAATTGCATGGGCTGCTTTCAATTTCTTTTAACACTCCTTGACTTATGAATTTTTCAATCACAGGAATGACACCTTCAATTGTCTCTGCCTTCATTTTATATTGAGGAACATTTGGAAAATCAACTCCCTGTTTAACAGTGATTTTTACTGGATCAATATTTTTCATAAGACCCATATCATTTCCTGTTAGGTCCCAAATTGCTGGATTAACTGGCTCTTTAAGCTCTTCTGGCAAATCATTTTTATCAAATACAGGAAATATTGGTGTTTTTTCTTCTTCCACCATCATCACAGTCCATTTATAAAGCCCATCTTCTTCTGCTGTTTGCATTTCAATGCCTTCTGGTGAGCAATATATTCTGCAATTCATTTTGCATAATATATCACGACCCAACAGATTCACAGGACTGCTGTCACAAACTAGAAATCTGTGTTTATCTTTGTAGTTGCCTATCTCCACCTTTACTGGATCTGTCAAACTTGTTTTAATTTGCTGATTAGCTACACCTACAACTTGAATTGTTTCACCCGAGAGAGGAAGGTTTTCTATTTCTGCTGTTCTAACAGTAGAACGGGTAGCACCTGTGTCCACAAGGAAAGTGATATCTTTATCATTTACTTTACCATTAACAAATGGACCAGACTGATCTACCTCAAGAGTGGGTCCAAGCACACACTCTTCCTCCTCTCTCAGGCACCGTCATGCGTAATCCTCTGATGAATCGCTCACTTCTTTGTCACTTAACCAAAATTGAGAAGCATTTGTCATGTTGACTTTTGACACATTTTTAACCGAATTATTTCCACAGAAACCTGTTTCAGGAGAAAATCTCTGAGTATTAGCACTACCAGGGAATGGTGCTTGAGGTAACTGACTCTGTTGAATTTGATTCTGCTGTACCTGATTTTTTTACTGAAACTGGCTTTGCTGTGTCTGGTTCACTATCTGTCGCTGTAGCTGTCGCTGCTGACTTAACTCATTCAGTTGCTGTTGTAGCTGTTGCTGTTGCTGCGGACTTAACTCACACTGCACCTGTGGATTCAATGAATTATTTTTTAAATTTCTGGACGGGTTTTTACACTCTCGCTTCCAGTGTCCAATTTCGCCGCAATTAAAACATGGGAGCTTTTGTTTCAGCTCTTCAACATTTACATTAAATTGTGGCTTAGAAATATTAAAATTACCCTTGAACTTTCCCTGTTGCATAGAGCCTAACTGTTGTTGTTGTTGCTGCTCAGCTACTTTCACCTGTGCCCACATTGCCTTCTCCTTGAGACTCTTCTGCCTTGCATCTATCTCATCACTGCAATATTTTGCTTTTCTCAGAATGTCATCAACTGATAATGATTGCCAACAAACAATTCCATTTCTAATCATGTCACCAATTTCAGGTCTCAGACCATATACAAATCTGTATATAAAGTGGCTCATGTCTTTTTCACTTAATTTTTCATAGCCACTGTACTGTTTAAAGACTAACAGTAACCTTTCATAAAATGAATGAACTGATTCTTTTGGTTCTTGATTTGTTCTGTCTATTTTAACCCAGTCCACTTCTTTTGGGGGAATTTTCCCTTTCAGCCAATAAATTACTTTCTTATAAAGATCCATACCATCTTTTGATGGGGCACCTGTAATTTTATCTCGGGCAGGTTCTTCTTTTGGCCAATCCACAGAAATCTTGCATTCTGTCCAAAGATCTGATGGAACAACAATGTCAAAGAATCCATCCAGATCAATCCACAGAACCTTTAACACCCTTATGAATCTGTCTACCTGTCGGTACCATTCCACTGGTTTCTCCCTTAAACGTGGAAAATCATTGGTAAACAGGAGAATATCCTGTCTGGACCACGGAACATGCACATACCCTCCTCCAGCTATTTCTCTCATTGGAAATTCAGAAATGTCATCATTTCTTAGTCTTTTATCTTGTTCTTTCTTTGACTATTTTATTCTCCATTTACCTAATTCACCTAATTTTCTGAGAAAACTTATTAATTCTCTTATATGAGTTATTCTTCCAGCAGCATTTAAATTATCAATGTCCCTCTCAGAGAAATCCACCCTGTAATGTTTCTGTAAATGTTTTTGTTTGCTCAAATCAATTTCTAACTCAGCAGCCATTTCTTCTAGTTGTTCATACCTGTTTTTAGTTTTCCACTGAATACTTTTGCAAATAAACAATAATTCATCATCTTGATACAACTTCAAATTATCAGTACCAATTGTGCCAATGATCAATTCCTCCAGGTCAGCTTTTAATTTAGCTACATCAAGCTTTTTATAATCAGCAGCTTCAGGGGACATTCCATTTTGAGATAATTCTGTTCTGTTTAAACTTTTTTCTGACAAACCTGAGTCTGAATCTGCCACAGTTGGTGTTTGCGAACTTGATAAACTTCCATGCAGTGTTAAATTTGGCATCATAGATTTTTCTCTATGAATCTCTGAAAGTTCTGAATAAAAATGTTCAGCAACCTTTTGAATTTCAGCATTTAATGGAACTGTTAAGGCTGGTTGTCTATTATCTCCTTGGTCAAAAACTGGTACCACAGGACCAATAGTTACTGGTACTGTAACTGCTTCCATGCCTTTTGTCAATTGTTCAATTAAATCTTGCTTTTCTTTATTGTAACTAGAAATTTCTTGCTCAGCTGGTAATCTTTCCTGATTTCTTACAGAATTATTTTCTTGATAAGCAACTCTGCTTCTTTTAGGTGTACTACAATTATTTACCGAGCCTACCCTTTCAGGTAATTTTAAAAATCTGGGAGAACCTTCCTCAACTTCTCTAGGTGGTGCACTTGGAGAAGCTTCTGTAGAGACTCTCTGGGTAGTTTGAGAACCTGCTTGATAAGGTGGCGGTTTATGTTCAGTGGCATAAATATCTTCTAAAACAGCATCATCTAATTCCTCATCAATTCCTCTACCAGCTTTCTTTTGTGCCAAATCTTCATTAATCATTATTCTTATGGGATACAGACCATCATACATGTCTGCCTTTCTCCAGCGTCTCACTTTATCCTCATGTGTTTCTTTATTTACAACATATTTTGAATATTTAGGTGCTGAACACTTGCTTTCACGTTCAAGTTCCATCATTTCAACCTCCCACTCAACTAAGGCTTCAAATTGTGTAGGTCTTAGCTTTGGCACAAGATCCATCTTCTTTCCTCTCAGATTTTGTAAGACTTTCATATTGAATGACCCATCTTCTGGCCAGGCTAGTACACCATCCTTTTTGGTATACTGCATCCAGTTATCAAACCAAATTACAGTATGATAACCATATTCACCTTCCATATAGGCTGCAGGTGTTTTGTACTTATGAAGTAATTTACCACCACGTGTCTCTATTTTCTTGTCAGGTTTAAAATAATTTTTTACCTTTTGAAACCATGTAGGCTTTTTTTATAATCACCCCAATAACTCATGTTTATATTTTTAATGCTGTTTTATCAAAAGCTATAAATATTATAATTTTATTTGTAACTCTAAACAACTGTTTTTATCTAAAATTGTATTAATTAAATAATTAATGTCCTTATTTTAATCACCTTAGCTGGTATTATCCTAATCAGGGTATCTGTTGCTGTATTATTTACTAATTAATAGTGATAATCATCAAAAATAGTTTTAAAATTTTTTAAAAATGAAGCTTTGGGCATTAATAGCGTGGGAAAATAATTTCTAGCAAATGTAAACAATGTGTTTGAGTGTTTTAACCAATCAGCGTGTGGCTGCACAGCGCTCAGCCAATCAAAATGCCCACCGAGTCTCGACCAATCCGGTCGCGGCCTCTCTATGACACTGTAGTGTCCTCAGCCAATCAGGACAGAGCTAGCCTCCAATCAGATCACAACACGTGACTGCACACGTCACAACCAACTCCTTCGTGACACTCGGGATGCACTGCAATGACTCGCCTCACGGAGCCTTGCCTAATAGCTCACAAAGCCTCCTCAACCAGCAGCTGCTCTACCTACTGAGACTAACAGGAATGGGTGCACGACTCTTCTGTAAACGAGAGCGTGTCAATCTTTCACCACACGCTCCTAAAGAAAAACTCCAAAGAAATGTACACAACACGCAGATGACTCAAAAGCCTCAGCCAATAAGGGCGCGGCCCTTGTATGACGCTGCGCGTCAATAACCAATGGGTGCGCGATCTTTGTATGACGCGCTGGGACCTTCACTAATCACAGCGCAGCCCCTTCGTGTGTATTTTAAAGCCGTTCTAGGCGAACAGGCCAAGGAAATACATTTACAGCGTATTAATATACAAAGACCTCGCCGGAGCCTCGCCTAATGAGAGCTTCAGTCTCCACGGAGCTTCGCCCAATCAGAGCGCGGCTCACGGAGCCTCGCCCAATAGGAGCGCGGTTCTTTGATGACGCGACGCGTTAGCATCCAATGGGAGCGCGGCGGCTGACGTAGGCAGCCGCTGCAGCTGATAGCTCTCCTCTCGCTCCTTAGAACCCCCCTCCTTCACAGAAAACACTCGGGACACTGCTCGGCACACAGTTTAATAACGTTTAAGAAATTAAACAGTCTGAGGGAACGCGAACAATAGAAAGCTCATGTCTTTGATTCTAACACCATTCAACAGCGTGTGAGCTAAATGAAAGAAAAGCACGCGCGCGGCAATTAATAGAGAATCTGGGGATGGGCGCTACTGAACGAGCTCATAAGACTACGTTTTTTTTTTATTTAATACAATGCAATCAAGCCAGTATTTGCTAAAATAGCGCAATCTAAGAGGAAAGAATACAATGAAGAATGCTCATAACTATTTTAAATATTGATCGCACTTCGACCAATGAGAGCGCTTGCTCTGACACTCCAGGGATTTAAACCAATCAGAGCGCGGCAGGCTCTGACGCTTGCAGCAGCTGCGGCTGCAGGCTTTCTCCCCACACGCTTTACTCCTAAAACAGCCCCTCCCTTCAGAATTTTCGATCGGGGCACCTTTAAATGTATTTAAACAGCGCACAATACTTCTAAATACATTTAAATGACGCAAAACACTTTACAATACCTAAAAATAGCGTATTCTTTACTATAAGGCTCAAAAAACGTTTCCAATCATTTTATAAAAACGCAATTAATAACAACATTAAAACAAACCATTTGTCTGCTTCTCTAACAGAGAGATAGTTTTAAACATTCATTCAAGTATCCTTAGTGTGGAATAGACGACGCTATTCTCACAGAATAGTTTCAATTTTTAGTAGAGTAATTCTTACCCTACCCTTCAGTTTTACAAACCATTCACACACTTTCAAACAAGGAAACCCTGCTCATACACACATGAATTCTTGGCAGGACTTGAACCAACCACAGAAAACGTCAGGCATTGATAAGAAATAGACGACGCTACGCTATCTCTCACCCTTCTCTCAAGCTTGAATAAATCCTACTATTCTCTTCACAGAAAGCTTTATAACAGGCTCACCTGGTCCCTCTGCTTAATGCTACAATTTCATAGGCAATCCTCACTATACATTTAACCATGCAATCTAAGGTCCCTAAACTTGTGTTGTATGTCCACAACACGTGATATATTCTATACCACAATTTTGAAACAGACAAATGCACTGTGTAACTCTTCTAGTCACACTACCTTGCCGGCAATTAACCAGGAATCTTTCACACTGCTGGAAAAATTCCTTAAAACTACATATAACACTCTGACATAATCAAAAACTTAACAATTGTTAAACATCAATCCTATGACTATACCAACATATATGTAACATGCATGTCAAAAACAACATATAACCGTCTGATGCTACCAAATTGATGAAGCCTAATAACTAAAATTCTTTATAAATGATGACACAATCCACTGTCACACTTACCAATCAATACCAGGCCCATGAAACATAGAGAGTGAGGTGAATAGATCAGTATGTTGTTTAATTTAAGCAAATAAACTATCTATAATAATCAAGACCAGCTTGTCATTTTGAAAAGTTTATTTTTAAAATTCATAATTGAAAAAATCTTTATTAACTCTCTTTATTAAATTCAAGCATTTAGTTTTATTAATTCAAGTCACATAATCATTGGCACACTGTAAGCTGTCAAGTTAGAATTGATCAAAATGATGAATTTAAGAAATCAAAACATTTTCTCTAAGTTAGTTTTTCTAACCTGAAAGAGAAACAAATAATAAACAGTTGTATGCTTACAATCCCAAGGCAATCCGACAGCGCTTCGCCCCTCTGGAAAAGACAGTCCCAAACCCTTCAAGAGAGCCAATTTTATATCATTTTTCGCTCTCAAAACTAACCAAATGTAATATTTTAGAAAAGTTCAGCACTATGATTGGATGGTGGCTGTCAGGCCACCTTAGCTACCAGTCCAGAGAATATGCGCGTCACTATGCCATTGTCCATAGAGTGACATCAGCTTCCGAGGTTTTGCAACAAAAAGTTGCCAATCTACTTCCACCAAAAGCTCGGCAGATTCATGCCTGTCACTTCCTCGGCCTTGAATAAGAACATTCAGAGCAGTTCATGGAAATAAACTTCATTGTTAGAGTCTCTCTTTTTTTTAAAAAAGTCAGAGCCACGAGAAGTAAGTTCAATAAACTTTTGTATGGAAAGTTTTCAACGTGTGGACTTGGCTCCAGCTTCTGCTCAGTTCAGGCCGACCAACTTTTCTCCAAAAGCAAAACTAGGCCTCATCTCACTCTTGAGCTAATATTTAAACAAACACAAAAAGAGTGATTAATTCAAGTAAAGCAAACCCTTCTGTACCACCCAGTCCCTTATTAATTATTAATTAACCCACTAAAAAAAAAACATTTAGCAAAAGCAAACATTTAAAGCAGCACATAAAATATCCACCATTCTTCATGTAATCCAGCTTTATGTTTCTGAAAGAATAAAAAGATAATTAAATGATACACAGACAGACAAACACAACATAAGACATACATGTAAGCACAAAAATAAGCACATGCCATGAATGATCAGCTGCATATTAATAGTGACAAAGACAATAGGACAGACATAACAAACAGGACAATATTAATAATGTGTTACAAAAACAGACTTGCAAATGCAACAAGAGCAAATGTAATTAGTTTCCCGCGTGTATATGTGTGGTGCAAACTTAATCTAGATTGAGTTAATTAAACAAATCATGCAACAGCTCATTATTTGTTTTAGTTCATGTTATGGGGAATTGAATCCACAAGTCAGAATAAAATATTTTCTGATGCCCGCTTCATCACCCACACTCCTCGTTGGGAGCTGGGTTGTGAAAGGAGAATGCATAGAGAGCAGAGAATGGAGAGGAGAGGGAACCCCCATGAACTGTTGGCAAGTTGGGACCATTACGGATCAGTTGCGGGTGCTAGCCGGTACAAGCAGTAAAGTTGAGCGCTGCTTTTCCTGCTGCTGCCTGTTACCAGTTACAAGAGCAATTACCAGGTACCAGTGTGTTTTTTTAGTTTTGAGACAGCGAGGCCCCTCTTGACTCTTGACACTGTTGACGATTACCCATCATCTGCCGGCTTCTTTCTCCTCATCACTGCGCCTAATCCACCTGTGGAGGCAGGTGGATATGGGTGTACAGCAGGGCGGTGGGGGTGTGACTGGTCATTGGCTGGAGGGCAGTGCAACAACACAATGGTGCCATAGCACAGAATGCCTCATATAGGTCCTGCGGGGCCGCTCCTACCCGATTTACTGACTGATTTATCACCTGCTCCAGATCTTGTTGTACCATCTGGTACAACAAGCTGGCTGCGTGGGTGGAGGCGGTGACTCCCGCAAAAAAACAGAAGGAGGTAAGCCAGCCCTTATCTTCGCTGGTCATGGTAGGGGGTTCCTGGTGGTTGCTGGTTGTATCTTTATGATTGTTGCTGCTGCGCCACCACACATGTATATCTCATAGCCTCTTTGTCTATTACTTCATTGACTCATTGCCTCACTAGGATTGCTGTTGATGGGTATTTTCTTTATCCCCAGCCTGCCCCAGCCTTCAATGTTTTGGAGTAAGCAGGCTGTGCATTCCCAGGCAGCTCTCTCACTTTCTTGCCTGCACACAGAGGTGAGCTGCTGCATGCTAACACCTGCTGGGGACTACAACTCACATAACCTCCTTTATAACTCACAACTCTCGCTATTTGTGGTTCTTCTTTTTTGGCTCTAGCTCATGTTTAGTTTTAAACCACTATGTGCTTTAGCGTGATGGTGACGCAGCTGTACATAAATGTAAGTGTGCTGGGAAGCCACAGGTTACTTCTCCTCTTAGAATCATCTCAATCAATTGTATGTTGCAGAGGACGATAGGGGTTGTGTCTACGGAGATCGAGTTGACATAAAGAACACTGTCTCTGGGCTCAGGAGAATCTTTGCAATTCCCGGCTGGCTGACCTGAATAAGGATCAGGTTCCGACATTGATGATCCATAGGCTGTACATAGTTAGAATGCTGGGGGCCTTGACACATCACCTAGTGTAATTAATGGGGGGCATTTCTCTGAGACTTGCTGCACAGAAACCCAAAAAGCAACAAAAAACAGAGGACAGTTCTGAATGAGCAATGCAAGGTGGTTACAAATGAAGCCTCCACAATAGGCCCCCTCATTCCTTCTCAGGTGCCCTGCGAACATGCAAGAAGGGGCCCTGATATATCATCTAGCTGTATGGCTCATTTAGTGGAGGAGATAGCAGGAAGAGTTAAGGAAATTCTGGCACAGAACTTACACCAGTACTGGAGTGGCTGGCCACAATTGAACAATAATATGAAACCCTTAACAAGCAGGCTCAACTTCAGGTGACCATGAAAGGAGACAAGGATGCCGGCTGCAACTCCACTATTCCCTGTAGGAGCATAGTTATGACCTGTGCGAGCAGTAACTCCCCTCCCACTAACCCTCCACTTGCACCCAGATCCATTGCAACAGTTTCTGGGCATTGAGGGGGCCTACTGCACAAAAATAGGAGTACAAGCAGGCCAGTAGGTCTAGTTAAGAGCAACAAGCTGCCAAATAAATGTACCACATACGGCATGCCCTTATGTGAATATCCTTGCAGAAGTCCCTCAACTATGGGAAGGGCAGAAAGAAACTCAAGAGGAACCTTCTAATAAGTACCCGAACTGGCTCATAAGGATAAGGTATTTTCCAATTTCATGGGTATAAAACATCCTCCTAACTCACAGAGTAGAGTGGATTGGGCAGGGCCAGGCAGATCGCCCTGGGGATTATATTATCATCAATTTTAAAAATCCAAATGTGGTGTGGAAACTCTTTTTTGACATTGCTCATAGGCCGATAGAGGATTCACAAATTGCTTTCTTGCCAAAGAGTTATTTATACAAGCCAAGTCTGCTTACCACCCAGGAGCACCTCACACAACCCACAATATTATGGGGTGTCACTCTGCCCCAATACCAGTGGCACAGCTTAATGTTGCTTTGCTCAATTTTTTCCAGTGCTCCAATGTAATCACAATTTTTCACTTGAATCCCTCTCTCTACTTCCCCACGTGAGGTAATATGCCAATTATCAAGGTTTTCTCATGTTTGAGACTGTCCATCTGGACTTTTTTACAAGAACACGTACAAGCGCAGAGGTTTATCCAAGGCAGTATTTTATTAAACCCAATTCATTTCGGGCAATTCAAGCCCTTCGTCAGAGGACACTACAAGATCACAAAGAAACAAGTATGGTTACAACCATCAATATATTGACTGAACAAAATCACAAAAATCTGTGCAATTAAACACTGCTCCCCTATTTCCATTTAAACAACATTTTTCACATTTCCCCATGTCCCATTGAATGTTCAATCAAGTAGCACTCCGTCTTTAACAATCCTTATTAAATAAAGGCTGATTCCAACCCTATACCCCTTCTGTACCTCCTTTTCTCAATCATTAATTGACTCTGATTCTCAACTCTATCCGTACGCACTTGCTTGCAAACATTTCCGTGTAACCCCTGCCTTCTATGCAGCCGTTCATTCTCCTTATACAACAGTTATTGTCCTGGTTATTTTTGAGTTTACCAATACTAAACCATGTACCCCTTCTGATGCACACCTGCCCTTTATACCACCCTCATCTTGTCATGCTCACTCTCTCACTTATTCATATAACATACTGACTCTTTTCCACCACTCATCCCTGCCATAGTATCCACTTCACTTCTACAACTAGTAATCACTCACACACTTACCATGCCACGAATTTCACACTTCCCCATTTGTCCCCACATTTCATCCTCCATGCTGGTATGTGTACTCCCCAATCCTCCAGCTAGTTATCACACTACCGTAACTCCCATCTACGACACACTGCCACTGCCACTCCCACCGCAGCTGCTCTGAGTAGAATCAAATGGCAAAATTTATCCTGACAGAATCCATTGTGCTCTGAACAACAACTAGAGGAGGATTGAGGAACTCTACTCTATACCGACTTACAACCATTATGCCTGCTTGGAAGAGGTTGATTGACTGTTGTCCGATGGATAAAGACCACAAGACAGCTCACTCATATTTAGTTTGAAAGTAAGCAGTTCAGTAGCCTTGGGGAATGACTAGTTTGGTAAGGGAAAAGCTGCCGTCAAAGAACAAACTCAGCAGGGTTGAGTCTAAAAGGAATGTTGAGAAATCCTAAATCCATTTTGGAGAAGAAGGCTGTTGTCATGTATACTCTGCCTTGGGACATCAGCATTTGGTCCAAAATGAGAATCTGTCCACTGCTACAGTGTGGCCCTAATCCAGCGGGGGCAGCAACGCCAAGCCTGAATCAAACAACTCATAAAGAATTGATGTGGCATTCTGTCAAATCATTCCAAAGAACCGCTGGATAGAAGATTGAGAGTCTCCAGCAATAGGCGTAGGGTCAAATGGAGTAGTGTGGAGAACTCACAGAAGGCCTGTGTCTGATCTACAGAGTGGTGGCTGATGGGATGGAGGGAGTGGTGTTTCTGTCCCAGACAGGGAATTCTGACATCTCATTAGGGAGGATCACTGAGATCCACCAAGGGAGTTTAGAAAAATGAAAAATCTTGTTTTATGTTGAGGCCAGGCAAGTGGTAGCGAGACCGTGCCCTTTATCTTGATATAATAAGCAGTGTACAGTGGCTAAATCCAACTTAGTTTTAGCCATACGTAAACAAGAGAGGGCCCTATTTGAGTCAGCAAGAGGTGCTCATAAAAAGGCTCTCACTGTAGCTAGAAAAGAAAGAGAACGGGGAAGGTGGGAGAGCCTCATATAAGCTGCAAAGCAAAATGATCAACATGTTTTTCGGAATTTAGCATCCTTTGGTAGTAGGAAGGGGCACTGTGCCATAGCAAGTACTATTTCAGCCAGTGACTGGGTGGCACATTTCTCTGATTTGAATGCACAGTCAAGAGAAATAGCAAACAACCCAGGTAAATCGTTGAGCCAAGAAACTTTAAGGCAGACATTTGGCAGCCGTGGGGAGGTAAAATATGTTACCTGGGGGATGTTTGCCACAATTCCTATAATTAAGAATTGCTTTGCTGAAATATCTGTAGCGGAATTTTTGCAGCCATTAGGGGTATCATTCCTAATAAAGCTCCAGGATTGGATAAAATACCCAGGTACTTGCTCCAGGATGAGGTCAACATTTGGGAAGCCTACTTTTCACGGGTGTTTACAGCTTTTTTGCAAAAGTCTCCTTTACCCTCGACGTGGGCCATGGCTGAAATTGTCCCCATATATAAAAAGTGTCCCCGTGAACTCCCTATCACCTATATACCTATTAGTCTGCTCATTAGGCCTCAAAAGCTTGTTACCAACATCTTAGAGGGCATGCTTCAGGATTGGATGACAAATAATAACAACCTATCCCAGCTGCAGGCCAAATTAAAGAAGGCCATGAGCACGATCGACCAGGTGTTCCGACCCCTGATGCTAATCTGGAAAATGGTCACTCTGGGGGGAGGTTGGGGTCACATCGTATTGATGGGCATCCGCTCCGCCTTTTATTTAGTCACCAGACCATCCTTATGGTGGGCTGCAGGAGTTGGGAATGCCTAACTACTTTCAAGATGTTATAGTGAGGCTGCACAACAACAGCTATACACAGGTCATTTGTGGGAAGGTGGGTGAGCTAACAGAGTCATTTCCTGTCAATAGAGGGGTAAGGTAGGGGTGCGTACTTGCTCCCATGCTATTCTCACACTAAATTAATAGCCTTATATAGCACTTAGAATGAGGTGACAATGATGTTTCTAAACAGGCGGACATGAGGATCCTTGCTCTCATGCTCGCCAATGACACCCTCCTTCTCTCCAAGTCACCCATGGGCCTTTGAATATTGCCAGACCACTTTGAAAATGTTTACATAGTGCAGGGTCTCAAAACAAATGTGGCCAAAACAGATTTATGGTAATAAACCAGGGTCATACATCCAGTGCAAATCCGCCATTGGCAGGGAAACCCCTGGAGAGAGTGCATATACTTATCTGGGTATCACATTAACAGAGCAGGTGGGGTGGCAGGCGCATAATATGCAGCGCAGATTAAAACTAGAGCAAGTAGCAGAAAGTATGACAAAGATGGCCCTTAATTATTTGTCCTGCCCGCACAGCTGGCACTTCAGGTTTACTACCACCAAGCCCTAGGGACGGCCACTTATGATGTGGAAATGTGGGGCCATCTAGATGTTTCTTCACTAGAATTGGTAGAAAACGGATTCATGCAAACATTAGTGGGTGTCCCTGAAAGTACCCTTATTGCTGCCTACTAGGCTTGATCTTGGGTACAGACCCCTTTCAGACAAAGTTGGCCTTCATTCCAGACTCTTTTGGAGGAGGATCTGGGCCATTCCAGAGCTCCGTTCATACCCAGATGGAATAGAATACTCAGGCTGGTGGGCGCAAGTAACATACCTTGGATTAAGTACATTAAAGCCACCTTGGGAGAGATTGGGTTAATATCATTGTGGAGTGCCCCCAGAGAGGCTAGGTCAATTTCCAAGAGTAACATTGAATTAGAATATTGGCAGCACCGAGAGTCCCAAATTTGCTGTAATGACTGGCACAGCTCTATGACCAATATCTTTCGCTTGATTAAAGGTGCATTCACTAGAGAATTTTCATAGATGAGATTGAACCTCCTCAAACAAAGCTCTTGTTCCTGTTATTCTGCTGTGGGACCTTGCCATTCCGTTCATTCATGGCCAAAGGGGCCAAATCCCCTATAGGGAATGAACAGCTGTGCCCAGTGTGTGGGGAATCTAAGGAGACTTCAAAACGTGTATTGTTTTTCTGCCTAGTCTACTCAGTTAGTAGTCAGTGTTGGGATTTACTACTTTGTCAGAATCTGGGGACTAGAGAATGTAAGTCTGCCCCTATAAACCGACATTAGCAAACCATTGGTTTTCACACTTTCCCGTTACCTGCAGGCTATGTGGAAAACCAGGGCAACATTTAGTGTCTCAAACAGCTACATTTCTGATGCTATTGTGTTTATGTATGTAAATGCAACAAAACCTGCACTCTCAATGTTGTACTCTTTTACCCTGAGCCCTATTTCTTTGCACATACAACAGTTTTAAAAGTAGTTTTTAGGTGGATTCATTTTTATAATATGTATGTATTGTATCACATTTATTAATGTTTTATTATTGCTTATATGTGTGTTTTTACAGCCTTGAGCCAAAAAAAAGGTTTGAACGATAGCGATTATCAATCATTTGGGGATCGCCATTCACCACATCATTCACAGAGGCAATGGCTCATGGGGAACTCTGTTTCACCACATTAAGCCCCCTCAACTCATTTGTAACAATTGATAACATTTGTGTTGACATGCTCCATGTTATTTGCTGTATTTTATCAGAAACATATTTATGTGGCATTTGTATAACACAAATCTAGCCAAAAGGAAGCTAAGCACTTTACAGGATCAAAGGCAAGCATACAGTCAATGAATTATAGGAGAGGAAGCTGGGATCTGGGATACAGGAATTTTGTTACATATCTTAGGTGCACAGAAGGAAAAGGTTTGCTGCCTTAGTATTTTGTTTTTACACCTCTCAGGCTCCACTCTGATGGTGTCCAGGCTGCTGGTGCGCTGTGAGCCACTGGAGACGGTGAACTTGTCTGCATGATTAGAATCTGTGTTGTTGGTGACAACTTTGTAAATGATGCAACTGGTTCTGAAGATAAAGCAGGCAAGTAAAAGGAGCCAATGGGGGTTAGACCCCGGATGAACAATGCCCATAAGGAGAAGCCAAAGTGGAGACTTTGAGATCTTGGAGCAACGGTGTGATCATGATACAGAAGCTGCAGTATAGGGGCCTGAACACCAGTTCTAAAGTTGTTTTCAGGAAGAAATGGTTTCAT
Organism: Lissotriton vulgaris; assembly: GCF_964263255.1. NCBI lineage: Eukaryota > Metazoa > Chordata > Amphibia > Caudata > Salamandridae > Lissotriton > Lissotriton vulgaris. The sequence goes on from NW_028244484.1 coordinate 127,366, forward strand.
TTTATTTAGAAGAGGAAGCTGATACCAGGCTGTCATTTTTTGTGCCAGTCTGCTTCTATTGTGTGAGGTTGGTGCCCAGGGTGAATGCAAGTGACTTTGCATTTGGTGATAGTTAAGGTTGAAGCAGCTTAGAGCATCTGGTGAGATTGTAGGTCCAAGAGAGAAAAGTAGGTAAGGAATGTGTGAAGGTACATTGTGATTTCAAATCAGAAGAGGATGCTCCAGGTAGATCATCAAGCAATTGGTGGAAAAGATTGACCAGACAGGATATTGAAATAACTAGTTTGTGGAGAAGCATTACTAAAAGATACTCACAAAGTTGAAGGATTCAATGGTAGGATAACCTACCCAACTTCCTGGACTATTTATCTATTTGTGATTATCCCAACCTTTTTTTTGTTAACTTGAAACCACATTCAAATCATTTTGTATTACCCTTCTTTATACATTCATATAAAGAAATGCTAACACATATAAATTCACCAAAACCAAACAAAAGAAATGGATAAAGTGAAATTATAGGTGTTGGAATGAAACATGAGCTTATGTTAAAAACCCGAAAGCCACAAAAATACACCAGTTATAGTATAATGAACTATAACTTTTGCCCCCCATGCTCTGCTTATGACCTCACATATTACAGCACTCATGGCATATTACATGACATCATTGTTAACATCACTGATTATATTTAAATAGCCAGATACGTTATCAATGAGATCAGCCAAAATATTTTGACAATGGGTTATTGGCTTTGTGAATGAGGAATAATACTACAACCTACATCAAAGAGGTTGAACTCATAAGCTTGTGTGTGTATATTACCTACTGGCAGTCGCCAGTAGGTAGATATAGTTAGGACCTATTATCCATAGGAAATCCCCAACATTCTATTGACAATAACTTTGGCGCCGATTGATGAATCTGTGCGAAATATTCCAAACTTTTGGCCAGCTCAATTCTGCTCCTTCCCTGAACATTTGGCGGTGATTGGTCAAGCGGGGCCCGAGAAAAAAGGGGGGTCCCAAAACGTGTTTTCCCCATGCAGTTTCCCAAAGGACCTTTAGTCACGGCTACAGCCCGAACGGGTGACGGGAATTACACCAAATTTGGCAGAGAGGTAGTCCTCAGTTCCGACTTGTGCCTTTTGCCTATCTGGTGTCAATCTGTTCAGTAGTTTTTGCGAAAATTATGGTTAAAGTCATTTACATATCTATGGGCGCGGTGGATCCGCGTCTCTATCCGCGTACCCTACGCGCAGCCTACAAGCACGCTGCCGTGCACGAGCTGAATGCTCATTGTTGGACTTGGCCCTTTGGCAGGTTCACCCCTGAACTTTTTGCCTTTATTAATGACATGATGTTAGTTGATTTCTGGTCTCTGCGCACTTTAGCACTGTGGCCCAGTGTAAAGTGCGTGCGCTCTCTGAGTGTGTGTGGTGAGATTGGCCTGCCCTCCCATAGGAATGCATGGGGAATATGTGTGTCCATGGTAGTTCCTGATGTGTGGGGAGTGCAGGGTCGAGTTTGGTATGTGCGAACTTGTGAGATTAAATGCTGCGTGAAGGTGTGTGCAGATTTAATGTGTCTAGTGGAGAAGTGTCACTTTTAGAATCGACTGTCTGGCTTGTGATTGGCTGGAGCTGGCTGCTGTGCTTGGCTCCAGGAGTCAGGCTAGGTCTGCCCGGTGGTGAATGGGGAGATCTGCATGTAGATGGGAGGGAGGAGTTGCACCTGGGACTTGAATAGGGCTGGGCCTTCCATCCACAATGCTGGCTCCACCCCCTGTGGTGTGTCTGATGTCCCTGGCCTGTCCTGTCCTGTGAATAGGGAGAGGGGCTGAGCAAAAGAAAGTGCCCCAGAACCAGTTGCATCTGATTCGCCCCTTGCCTGCACCTTTGGAGACAAAGGATTTGGTGTATAAAAGAAGGGGCTGTGTCCCCATGAAAATGTTTTTGTTCCTGACTTGAATCTACCAGGTGCGTGCTGCTGCTGGGGCCCCGGGGAAGGGTTACCTCCCTGGGCCCTGCCCAGCCCGTGGAAGCCTGGAGGATCTTCCTTGTTGGGGGCTGTGTTGCTACATCTTTGCTGCCCAGGACTTCTAGGGCCTATTGCCTCCCTGGGCCCTGCCCAGCCCCTGGATGCCCTGGATGCCTTATGGACTTTTCTTTCAACTTGTAAAAATATCTCCAAGGGCTTGGAAGAGAGCTTGCCCCCTGACCGAAGTCCCAGGACCAGTGGACTTTACCAGCCTTTGTGAATTGCTGCTGGAAACAAGTTGCTACAGAGGCAGGGAGCTGTGAGTGACCGACTCTCGCGACCGACCCTGTGTCCTGTAGGCACCGCATCAAGCAACATCCGCCTCGAACAACGCAAGCTCTGCGCTCACCGACTCCATCCTGACACCGTCACCGAGCCGTAGCCTGCGCCATGACTGGTAGACATCGCGACGTGCAACGCCTCGCTACACCGAATCGAACTGGTCTGACCGACGCGGTCACTGCTGCTGACTTCGAGTCCTGTGACTGCACCGGAGTTGGGCACTGCCTCGCCGCTTTGCGACGCACCGCCCGACTCGCACCGCTGTCCAGACTGATCGACGCCAGCTCCCGAACTCCGGCTCGTTCGCCGCACGGCAAGCTGCAAGCAACGCATCGAAGCAGCGTCTCGCCCTGCAACGCAACCTTGGATCCACGACTCTGTCAACGTGCCACTGCCTGCATCGCATCGAGGGACAAAGCGTCCTGCAACGCTTCCATCTGCACCACGACGATCACCGTCGCGGTCCGCTGGATTTGCTAGACTCGGTTATTTTCAACAACGCTGTAGCCTCCCGGGCTACCGACTCGCACAGAACCTTGGTTTAGGCCTTCAATTCATTGTTCTCAGCTGCCCAGCAAGTAGTGGGCAGCTGCCACGTTTAGGTTTTGGCGCAGTAGCGCAACCTTGACCTTTGCTGCTTAGGCAGCAGCCCTGACTGTAAGGACATAGGGCCTTTGAGCCCCCTTTTTAGATGGCCAGTTGGCCAGGGGGATGGTTACTTTTATAGGGCGGCAGACCCTAATGTGATTTATGTGCTAAAGTGAGTTATGTGCTAATGCTTTTGGTGCTAGGAAATGTATTGTGTATAGTATGTTTTGCGCACCCTGTTTGATACTTCTAGATATGGTTTATGCACAGGAGGTTGTTTTACCTATTTAGGTTTGTGTCAGTGAGAATATACTTCCCTGTGTGATTTACGCCCCTAGTGTAATTCTTACTTAGGTGGTGAGGGTCTAATGTATTTAGACTTGTAGGGTACTGTGCCTGTTATGATTCATATTACAGGTTGACGCTGAGTATAGTGTCTGCCAGTGATTACTGGCTGTGTTCTAAGATCATTTATATTATTTTTACATTTCTTTAACCAGTTCACTCTGTGATAATTCTGACAGAAGTCCACGCGGCCCTGTCATGTGTAATAATCCCTTGTAAATGTTGCCCGTGCCAGTTGGCACAGTGTACATAATTTGTGTTTACTATCTGATGTGGTTTGAGAATACAAAGGCTATTTTTGATATAACCGTGTGTGGAGTTCCTTTTGTGGGGGGCCTGGGATGTTGTTGCTGGTGGGTGCATGCGCAAATGCTTTACACATTGCCTCCGAGGTATAAGCCTTACTGCTCGTGTCACGTTGCCAAGGGGGTGAGCAGGGGTTATTCTTGGCTTAACTCCCTTGCCCTGACTAGAGTGGTGGTCTCTGCCTGGCTTTGTTGCAAGCCTCAGCCAACCAGATATCCCATTTCTAACACTCATTGGCTGACAACTGTCAAAATCAGCAAGTGTTGGCAGCCATCTTGTAACCGAGGCACAAGAAAACAAAAACAAATACCATTAAATGCAAAAATGGGGCAGGGTAGACACACCCTGACCCCCTAGGCCTGCTCAGGGGGTCCCACAAGGACCCGCAGGTCCCCAAAAATGTTGTTTTTTTAAAAAATCACGGGATTTGCGTAGGATTCGTGAATCCTAGCAATATTAAAAAAAAAGAAACGCGGTCTTCCACAGAAAATATGTAAATTTGCCCAAGGGCATTATTGAAAAAAAAGTGTGGGGGGGTCCTTATCCCCCCACACTGCCCCAGGGACCACCACCCACTGGGGCTCTAATTTAATATATGCGAGGGACCATCACCCCCCGGGGCCTTAAAATGTTAACTGGGGGGGCTCTGAGGCCCCCCCAGCCCCGGGGACCGCCACCCCCGGGGCTCGATTTTAATATATGTGGTGGGGCTCCCAGGTCCCCCAGCCCCAGGGACCGGCATCCCCGGGGCAAGAATTAAACGTATATGAGGGGCTCACGGGGCCACCCCGCAGCCCCGGGGACCGCCACCCCCGGGACTTTAAATAAATGTGTGGGGGGATCTCAGGCCCCCCCCCAGCCCCGGGGACCGCCACCCCCGGGGCAAGAATGAAATGTATGCGGGGGCTCACGGGCCCCCCGCAGCCCCGGGGACCACGACCCCAAGGGGCTTTAGATGAATGGGTGGGGTGGCTCTCAGGCCCCCCCAGCCCAAGGACCGCCACCCCCCAGGGCTTAAGAATATTGGGTGAGGGGCTCTGAGACCCCCCTACCCCTGAGACCCCCCCCCTGGGGCTTCTGAAAAATGTGGGCAGGGGCTGCGGGGGCCCCCTCCTGGAGCCTTGTACAGACCCTGGGGACCGCCACCCCCCAGGGCCGGCTCCTGCAGTGTCTCGGAGTGCCCACCCCCAGGACAATGCTGTTTGTAATGGCAGTGAAAAGGGAAACAAGGGAACCCTACTCACTTGGAGCCTGGGTGAAAGTTTTTTTACAAGAAACAATGGCTCCTGTGGGCAAATGTAAAAATAATTATAGTTAAGAAAACGCACAATGGCAATGAGGGTGATTGAAGTTGGAAGCCAAGAAAGGAAGCTGTATATACACAGTATGAATATATTTGTAATATCAAGCAAACATAGGTTTCAGTGATTTACACTCAATTTGCAATGTATAAACAACTGCTGTAAGGGGTCTGCCCCTTTTGCTTTTTGTCGACGACGTTTCGACCTGATTGGGGTCCTAGGTCTCTTCAGGACTGTTCGATGTGGGGCACCTGTATAGGGCTTGCCTAGCTTGCGGGGAGTGCAGGTGTGACACCGTGAATAAGGTGAAAGCAAAGGAAATTACAGGGATCCCGGCCGGGACCCCTGTTGTGGGTCTGAAGTGAGCAGGCAGTCTGGAGTAGTGGTCGGTCTGTCTAGATCCGTGTGATTGATAATGGCAGATTTTGTAGGAGGAGATGTACACAGCAGGAGCCACACGAGGGCGCTCCTGTAAAGGCTAATGCTTGCAATACACTGACTGCTGGTCAATAGCGGGAGTAGGCTCAGACGGTGTTGGCTCTTAATACTGCCGTTTGGAAATGCGGACGATGCCGAGAGTGTATTTTGTCCTCGCTGCGCGGTCACAGCTTCAATCACCCTCACTGCCATTGTGCGTTTTCTTAACTATAATTATTTGTACATTTGCCCACAGGAGCCATTGTTGTTTGCAATGGCAGGGCGGGAACCTCGCGGCTCCCACCCTGCCATTGCAAACTGCTTTGCTTCATTGAAGCGAGAGCAGGAAAACCTGCTCTCGCTTCAATGAAGCAAAGTAAAATGCTTTTCCATATGGGGAGCAGCATGTTAGCTGCTCCCCATATGGAAAAGCAATGCCTGCTCCCGCTACACAGCCCCCCTTCTTTAAAAAAAAAATGTTTAAACCAGGATCGGGCCGGAGGCTACGCCCCCTACCAGCATCACGCTGCAAACGCGCCCCCTGGCGCGTTTGCAGAGGGGCAACGAATTCCCCTTGAAAACTGGGGGTCCCTGGGGGCCAACTAGCCCACTAGGAACCCTCCAGTATGTGCCAGGGGCCTGCGTTGCAGAGAGGTTTTCTGAGGCCACGCCCTATGTACACCTCTCTGCAACGCAGCTCCCTGGCGCTTAGTGGAGGTACCTGGTGGGCCCCCTTCCTTCACCATTGTACAAATATTCCTCTAAAATCAGCTGAACTACGAATTCGGATTTACTCTCCTGTTATCAGGAGAGAACCCAGTGCGGCATCTTTTAGCCCAGAACTGGCCCTGAAAAGTAATTCTAAGAGTACTTACAGTAACTTGTATTTCCTTCCATAGGAAACCATTGTGTGGTCTTTAGCAGAAAAGGTTCTAAGTGTTGAGTTTTGAATCGTACAAATATTCCTCTAAAATCAGCCGAACTACAATTTCCAAATTACTCACCTGTTATCAGAAGTGACCTCAGTGCTGCTTCTTTTAGCCCAGCATTTACCCTGAAAAGTAATTCTAACCATACTTACCAGTAACTTGTATATCCTTCCATAGGAATCCATTGTCTGGTTTTCAGCAGAAAATGTCTAAGTGTCTATTTTCACAAACTACAAATATTCCTACAAAATCGCCTGTATGACTTAAACGCATTCTTTCAACTGTTTACAGGAGATGCACCAGTGCTGGATCCAGGATACACCACTGTGTAAGAAAAAGTAACGATAACACTACTTACCTGCTAAATGAATTTCCTTCCGTAGGGTAACATTGACTGGTTTCACTTGGAAATTCTTCTAAGTGTGGAGTTTTGGAACTTTAAAATATTCACCTAAAATCAGCCGAACAACGAATTCCAATTTACTCACCTGTTATCAGGAGAGACCTCAGTGCTTTATCTTTGAGCCCAGTACTCATCCTGAAAAGTAATTCTAATCATACTTACCAGTAACTTGAATTTCCTTATTATTAAAAATTGGGGGCAGGCCCTAGGGGATGGGGTCCGAAGGGCCAATAAATTTGAAAAAGAAGGGGGGCTACACAGCCCCCCTTCTTTAAAAAAAATGTTTTAAACCAGGATCGGGCCGGAGTCTACGCCCCCTACCAGCATCACGCTGCAAACGCGCCCCCTGGCACGTTTGCAGAGGGGCAACAAATTCCCCTTGAATACTGGGGGTCCCTGGGGGCCAACTAGCCCACTAGGAACCCTCCAGTATGTGCCAGGGGCCTGCATTGCAGTGAGGTGTTCTGAGGCCACGCCCCTATGTACACCTCTCTGCAACGCAGCTCCCTGGCGCTTAGTGGAGGTACCTGGTGGGCCCCCTTGCTTCACCATTGTACAAATATTCCTCTAAAATCAGCTGAACTACGAATTCGGATTTACTCTCCTGTTATCAGGAGAGAACCCAGTGCGGCATCTTTCAGCCCAGTACTCATCCTGAAAAGTAATTCTAACCATACTTACCAGTAACTTGAATTTCCTTCCATAGGCTAACATTGACTAGTTTCACTTGGAAATTCTTCTAAGTGGGGAGTTTTGGAACATTTAAATATTCACCTAAAATCATCCGAACAACGAATTCCGATTTACTCACCTGTTATCATGAGAGAACTCAGTGCAGCATTTTTTAGCCGGGTACTGACCCTGAAAAGTAATTCTAACCATACTTACAAGTAACTTGTATTTCCTTCCATAGAAATCCATTGTCTGGTTTTCACCAGAAAAGTTTCTGTCTATTTTCACAAACTAAAAATATTCCTTAAAAATCGCCTGTATGACTTAAAAACAAATTCTTTCAACTGTTTACAGAAGATGCACCAGTGCTGGATCCATGATGCACCACTGAGTAAGAAAAAGTGACAATAGCACTACTTACCTGCTAAAGGAATTTTCTGCTATATGATAACATTGGTAATTCTATGTGAAAACATTTCTAAGTGTCAACTTTTAAAATGCAATACTATTCCTTAAAAATCACTACTGTAACTAAAACACTTTTACTCAATCGTTTACAGAAGATGTTCAAGGACTGAATCTACGATCCAGTCCTGTGGTTAGAAAAGTAATCCATAAAGTAACTAATTGCATTTAACTAGAAATTCACATTGAGGTCAATGTTGCATTGTGTTTGAAATTGTGTTGCCCATTGCAACAACTGTAACTACTAAACTTAAAAGTCTATTGCCTATTTGCAAAGTATTTAAACTAAAGTAATTCATTCTAAGAACGTATATTTTGTAATCTAATTATTATGTAATTATAATGTAATTAAAAAAATAAAATATTTAAAAATGAATAGTTTAAAAAATGTAGTAAATCAGTATAAAAAAAGAAAATATAACAACTAATACTTTAAAAATTGTCATTTAAAAAAACCTTTGAAATTCACTGGAAAGACCATAGGTTTCAGGCCTGATATAGTTAGGAATTAGCATTTAAAAAACCTTAGAAATTCACTGAAAAAAAACATAGGTTTTAGGGGTGTTATAGTTAACTGGACATTTCACTCATACAAAACCATTGAAATTCCTCCAATATAGTTAGTTGTACTCACTATATGTTGCACGCCCACAATCCACTGCTGATGATGTCACATAATACATCATCCACGACATGGTCAGTGACATCACTGATGACATCTCAAATGACATCAATGATGACATCACTGATGACATCATCCATGTGACAATCAGATACACCTCATCAAACACTAGTATAACCTTTCATCACTCACTGCAAAATACAGAGTACCATATTTGAATCCATTGACACACCAATACAAGTTTCTAAAAACCCACTCAGTGATACCTAGATCTATACACACATCTAATCATTTACCCATAGATTCGACATTACACACCAGCACACATCCTATTCACTTATGAAGTCATCCTATTCAATTATGCAAACAATGGGTCATACTGACATTTTTACTAAGTTATACACTTATACAAACACCACTTTATCTATTGATATAGATAGTAACTTATACTTAGTGTGATATAAAATCACTATTACAAGTATACAGTTATCCATACAGTCACACATACAATCACTGAGTCTTGTATATACTCATTTATCAACAACAACTGACACATACACTGCCTTTTATTTTCTACTTTGTTGGACATGTACCATTGAGAGAGATATTTGCTCGTCACCACACCCATAAAGATATTCACTCACCCAAACAACTGTTATAACATGTAGTTTTAACTTCATATACCTACTGAATCAACTATTCACACATCTTTGGGCAGTCACACACCCCCCAACGAACCACACACACATTCACTCTCCCATACAAATACTCAGTTAACTAATCAGTAACTAATATAGCCTTTCAAATAGCTAGTCACCAACTGGGGAAGCAGTTTACACAACAACTGACAAAGTGATACAGATGTTCACACAGTTTAGTCTCTAACCAATATATTTAGTGAGACACTTTAAATTAGTCAAGTAAACAGTCAATCACACTGCTACTAAATCCTCGATCCAGATATTTATATTTATATATCAACTCATTCTTCAATGCAAATTGCTATATATATAATACATATTTAAATAACGAGCCAAACCACATTCACTGGATGATATCATCAGTGATGTCATCAGTGATGTAATTTGAGATGTCATCAGTGATGTCACTGACCATGTCATGAATGATGGAATATGTGACATCATCAGCAGTGGATTGCGGGCGCGCGAGATATAGTGAGTACAACTAACTATATCGGAGGAATTTCAATGGTTTTGTACGAGTGAAATGTCCAGCTAACTATAACACCCCTAAAACCTATGGTTTTTTCAGTGAATTTGTAAGGTTTTTTAAATGCTAATTCCTAACTATATCAGGCCTGAAACCTGTGTTTTTTTCAGTGAATGTATATATATTTATATATATGTATATATTACCTACTGGCGGTCGCCAGTAGGTATATATAGTTAGGACCTAGTTTCCATAGGAAATCCGCAACATTCTATTGGGAATAACTTTGGCGCCAGTTGATGAATCTTCGTGAATTTCTCAAAGAAGATGGCCCGCTCCGCTCCTCTACTTCCCTGAAAGTTTTGGGGGGATTCGTCAAGTGGGGGCTGAGAAAAAAGGGGGTCCCAAAACGTGTTTTCACCATGTTATTTTCCATAGGACGATTAGACACGGCTACAGCCCGAACGGCTGAACAGAATTACACCAAATTTGGCAGAGAGGTAGAGTTCAGTTCGCAGATCGGCCTTTTGCTTAAATGGTGCAAATTCCTCCAGTAGTTCCTGAGAAAATCAAAAGGAAACAAATTTATATATCTGGGCGGAGCCTAACCACACATCTCATCGTGAGATCTGATTGGCTGTCAGCACTTCATCCAAGAAGTGTTGGCAGCCATCTTGGGACCAATATACATGATAGCACCTCATTAAAAAGCAGTACAGTTAATAGAAGGTTTTAGGACTTAAGTTACATTATAAATCATTTGTTGATGGTACCATACACATTTTAGGAATTGTGGTGTGTTCTAAGGTGATTTTACCATGTGAAAAAGCCTTCTGCTGGGATATCATGAATCATGTTTGAAAGAAAACTATTATCTCATGCTTTCCCACAGTGGTTTGGAAGGGGATCTATAAGCTAAACTGAAATCATATTTTCTGTAAATTCACATTATCTTTCTCAGTCATGTGAGAATAAAGTCTGACATTCTCAGTAAAACATGTACATCCAACAAGGACAGAGACTGTCAGTTGATTCCTTTGTGTTCTACTGCAGCCTCCTAGAGTGTTCTAAAGAACAACTAGAGCGCTAACAGTCCTACTTATTACAAAGGTATGGCACACCTGAAGCCATCTTGATTGGAATAAATTGGTAACTCTTAAAACATTTAATTTAAAAAGGAACAAAATGAGGGGGTATATTTTGCCATAGAAAGTATGATTAGCGCTGCAGAAAGAAAAATGAGGGCACATTTTGAGTGACTTCGCAAATCCTCTTCTATTTCATTAAAAAATTCTGACATGCAGTCTCCCAAGATGGCCACTAGAGACAAAAGAGCCCAAATGTAGCAGAAATATCACCCAGATGTAGCCCAAGTATAGCCCAATGACAGAATGTCTCAGAGTGTTCTAAAGAACAACTAGAGCGCTAACAGTCTTACTTATGACAAAAGTATGGTACACCAGAAGCCATCTCGATTGGAATGAAGTGATAAGTCTGAAAACATTTAATTTAAAAAGGAACAAAATGAGGGGGTTCATTTTGCCATAGAAAGTATGATTAGTGCTGCAGAAAGAAAAATTAGGGCACATTTTGAGTGACTTCTCAAATCCTCTTCTATTTCATTAAATAATTCTGACATGCAGTCTCCCAAGATGGCCACCAGAGACAAAAGAGCCCAAATGTAGCCCAAATATCACCCACATGTAACCCAAGTATAGCCCAATGAAAGAATGTCCCAGAGTGTTCTAAAGAACAACCAGAGCGCGAACAGTCTTACTTATGACAAAAGTATGGCACACCAGAAGCCATCTTGATTGGAATGAAGTGGTAAGTCTGAAAACATTTAATTTAAAAAGGAACAAAATGAGGGGGTTCATTTTGCCATAGAAAGTATGATTAGTGCTTCAGAAAGAAAAATTAGGGCACATTTTGAGTGACTTCTCAAATCCTCCTCTATTTCAATATAATAATTCTGACATGCAGAGTGAAACATGCACTTTGAATACCAGCAGCAGACTTCCCTGGTGAGCAGTAGCTTTACTACAGTGATCTAATGAGCAACTAGAGTGCTAACATTCAGAATTCATGGAAAATGCTTGACAGATCTGAATGCCTTCTTGATGGAACCAAAGTAAGCAAGCATTGAAAATGCAATAGATCTCCCCCTCGTTTAAGTTAAAGCCATTCTGTTTGTAATGAGGTGGTTTTTTAGCTTTGCTTTCATTAGTGTTTTTCAAACTTTCATGTAAATAACATGTATATGTATGCATATATGTATGCATGCATTTATATTTGTATTTATATCGATATGCAGATTATATATGTTTATATATGTATGTATACATATATATATATACACATACATATATATAAATGCATATGCATATATATATGCATATATATATGTGTATATGTGTGCGTGTAGAGGTAGAGAGGTAGAGGTAGAGAGGTAGAGAGGCAGAGGTAGAGAGGTAGAGACTAGTAGAGAGAGAAGTAGAGAGAGGTAGAGAGATAGAGAGTAGAGAGTGAGTAATAGAGAGTAGAGAGTGAGTAGTAGAGAGTAGTAGAGAGCAGTAGAGAGAGTAGCAGAGAGTGAGTAGTAGAGAGTAGTAGAGTGAATAGTAAAGTGAGTAGTAGAGAGTAGTAGAGAGTGAGTAGTAGAGAGTGAGTAGTAGAGAGTAGTAGGCAGTAAGTAGTAGTGAGTAGTAAAGCGCGGTAGAGAGTGAGTAGTAGAGAGTAGTAAAGAGTGAGTAGTAGAGAGTAGTAGAGAGTGAGTAGTAGAGAGTGAGTAGTAGAGAGTGAGTAGTAGAGTGAGTAGTAGAGAGTAGTAGAGAGAGAGTAGTAGAGAGTGAGTAGTATAGAGTAGTAGAGCATGAGTAGTAGAGTGAGTAGTAGAGAGTGAGTAGTAGAGAGTAGTAAAAAGAGAGAGTAGTAGAGAGTCAGTAGTAGAGAGTAGTAGAGAGTGAGAAGTTGAGAGTGAGTAGTAAAGAATAAGTAGTAGAGAAAGAGTAGTAGAGAGTGAGTAATAGAGAGTAGAGAGTAGTAGAGAGTGAGTAGTAGAGAGTAGTAGATAGTGAGTAGTAGGGAGTGAGTAGTAGAGAGAGAGTAGTAGAGTAGTAGAGAATGAGTAGTAGAGAGTGAGTATTAGAGAGTAGTGGAGTAGTAGAGAGTAGTGGAGAATATTCCAAAGTTTGGCACAGCACCACTTGCACAACAAGTCCAATCAAATCATATCACTTAGAGTCCTTATTGAAGCGCTGAATCTTGGTGTATATTCAAATGCTTTTATTTTCCTTAATTTTATGTACCACAGCCAGCCGACGCGTTTCGTTCTGTACAACAGAACTTCTTCAGGGCATTCTCATTTCCTTCAAGTTATGTCGGTATCCTGTTGTCATATAACTAGATATTTCTTCCAAATGTTAGACGAGACGTAAGTACATTCTTATTCAAAGTGACTAGGTATCAATTTTACCCACACAATTCGGGCAGCCTTGAGTAATTTATAGCATCCTCAAAGTCAGTCTTTCAAAAATTCCAAAGTATAGGACATGATAATCCAAATCCAAATGTTTCTCAAGAAAAGTCATTTTCAATCGTTCGGAATATCGGCGTTTGGGCAGATATGACCCACGGACACGGTTATGACTTTTCTTGAGAAACATTTGGATTTGGATTATCATGTCCTATACTTTGGAATTTTTGAAAGACTGACTTTGAGGATGCTATAAATTACTCAAGTCCATGGATGCTGCTGGGAACGCCCCCAGCAACACCCATTGCACACCCCTTTAACGCAGGTCACTGCGTTAAAGGGACTGATATTTATCAGGCAGGATTACGCCACAAAAAGTGGCTTAGTCCTGCCTGATAAATATCACTCAGTCTTCTGCGCCACCGGAACGTCACAAAAAGTGCATCATTCATGACATGGTCAGTGACATCACTGATGACATCACTGAGGCCTTTCTCAAATGACATCACTGATGACATCACTGATGACATCATCCATGTGACAATCAAATACACCTCATCACACACTAGTATAATCTTTCATCACTCACTGTAAAATAGAAAGTGGCATATTTGAAACCATTGACACACCAATAGAAATTTCTAAACACCCACTCAGTTATTCATAGAACTATTCACACATCTAATCACTTACCTATAGATTCAGTGTTATATGCAGTGAATAATCAACAGAACACTATCAAATATACTTATACGCCTATTTCAACATTACACACCAGCACACATTGTATTCACTTATAAAGACATCCTTCTGACTTATGCAAACAATTGATTATACTTACATTTACTCACCTACACACTTATACAAACACCACTTCATCTATTTATATAGATAGTAACTCACACTTAGTGTGTTATAAAATCACTATTACAAGTATACAGTTATCCATATAGTGACTCATACAATCACTAAGTCTTAGGCACACTTAATTAGACATAACTGTCACATACACTGCCTTTTTTCACGTTTAATGGAGATGTACCATTGAGAGAAATATGTCATCACCACCACACCCATAAACATATACACTCACTGAAACAACTGTTATAACATGTAGTCTTAACCTCATATACATACTGAATGAACTATTCACACATTTGTGGCAATCACACCCCCCCCACCAAACCACATAGACATTCATTTACCCATACAAATACTCAGTTAAGAAACCAATAATAAATATAGTCTTTAACATAGCAATTAAGACAAAGCATTAAAGACTTTCACACAGTTTGGTAACTACACATTATATATAGTGAGACTCTACAAATTAGTCAAGGAAACAATCAATGACACTGTTACCAAATCCACCATCCACACATTTATATTTATATATCCACTCATTCTTCAATGCAAAGTAGTGTATTTATAATACATATTTAAATATCAAAGCAAACCACATTCACTGGATGATGTCATCAGTGATGTCTTTTGAGATGTCATCAGTGATGTCACTGACCATGTCATGAATGATGTAATATGTGACATCATCAGCGTGCGGGGACCTTCGCGTGCGTGAGCTGCATGCTGATTGTCTGCCAATGTCTGTCAACACTCCAAAACAGAAATTGTTGGCAGCCATCTTGTGCCTCGGTAGACTGAGGCACAAGAAAGCAGAAAAACAAACGTGTAGAACTCAAAAAGGGGGCAGGGTAGAAGCACCCTGACCCCCTAGGCCTGCTCAGGGGGTCCCACTAGGACCCCCCAAGGCAAAAAAAAAAGAAAATCGAAAAACCATGAGTTGCGCATACCGTGCGCGCATGGGTCCGCGTACGTACGCGGACGGTACGCGGACGGTGCGCATACCTTGCCGAGAAAGCTGCTTGCTTATTGGCTGTCAACACTCCAAACCAGGAAGTGTTGGCAGCCATCTTGTGCTCATTAGACTGAGGCACAAGAAAGCAGAAAAACAAACGTGTAGAACACAAAAAGGGGGCAGGGTAGAAACACCCTGACCGCCTAGGCCTGCTAAGGTGGTCCCACAAGGACCCCCAATGCCAACATTTTTTTTTTTTTAAACCCGGTATGTTTTTTAAAAAATTACCCCCCAGGTGGACCAAATCGCGGGGGCATAGTGATAAAGAAGTGTGGGGGTACCCAATCCCCCCACACTGCCCCGGGGACCGCCGCCCTCCGGGGCAAAGCAACACAGCCCCCTGGCGCATACTGGAGGCTCCTGGTGGGCTAGTTGGCCCCCAGGGACCCCCAGTATGCAAGGGGAATTAGTTCCCCCTCTGCAAACGCGCCAGTGGGCTGTGTTGCAGAGAGGTGTAAAAAGGGGCATAGCCTCATTACACCTCTGTGCAATGCAGCCCCCTGGCGCATACTGGAGGTTCAGGTCGGCTAGTTGGCCCCCAGGGACCCCCAGTACGCAAGGGGAATTAGTTCCCCCTCTTCAAACATGCATGGGGGCTGCGTTGCAGAGAGGTGTAAAAAAGGGTGTGGCCTCATTACACCTCTCTGCAATGCAGCCCCCTGGCGCATACTGCAGGTTCAAGGTGCGCTAGTTGGCCCCCAGGGACCCCCAGTATGCAAGGGGAATTAGTTCCCCCTCTGCAAACACGCCCGGGGGCTGCATTGCAGAGAGGTGTAAAAAGGGGCATGGCTCCATTACACCTCTCTGCAATGCAGTTCCCTGGCGCATACTGGAGATTCCTGGTGGGCTTTCAGGTCTTATATAGTTAGGAATTAGCATTAAAAAAAACTTTGAAATTCACTGAAAAAAACATAGGTTTCAGGCCTTATATTGTTAGGAATTAGCATTTAAAAAACCTTGCAAATTTACTGAAAAAACCATAGGTTTCCGACCTTATATAGTTAGGAATTAACATTTAAAAAACCTTTGACATTCACTGACGAAACCATAGGTTTCAGGCCTTATATAGTTAGGAATTAGCATTTAAAAAACCTTTAAAATTCACTCAAAAAACTATAAGTTTTAGGGGTGTTATAGTTAGCTGGACATTTCACTCATACAAAACCATTGAAATTGCTCCTATATAGTTAGTTGTACTAACTATATTTCGCACACCTATTCTTGAATTAGCATATGAAACGCTGTGCTGAAATTCGTTTTGATTAGTGCAAAACAACAGCCTCACCTACTGGATTCTGTATTTGGTTCCAGACGGTGATGGTGCACCTCCCCACGGTGAGGCAGTTGCGTCTAAATATTACAAACAAAGTGCTCTTGAGCATTGGGAGGTCACTCGACAGACAGAATCTAGCAGGTCAACTTAAGCGGATACCAATGTTAGTTGGCTCCACCTTGACATTCCATGAGATTAAACCAGTTGTATTCCAGCTGCTGATCTTTTCCATGAATTTTCCCTAACACATTCTCTGACTGATACATTTTGCAGATCTACACCTGTTTTCAAAACGTTATTTATGGCATAAGACAAAACAGACAAATCACGTTCAAATAGTAGATAAAACATAACTATATTGATGAAATCTAGGGTACTCTGAATAAAGTCTAGTAGATCTGAACTCGACCGCTGGTATTTGTACAGGCTGGTCATCATACCTACCACCTCCCTACCAACCTACCACCTACTCCAGTAGTAAAGAGATGTGGAAAACAGCGAGCTTCTAAACTTTTTTCCTATACACTTAAGGGAGCGCATTAAGCTTATTTTAATTGATAAAGATCAATAGCATCACCAGCAATTTCTTTAGAAGTAGGTGATGGATGCTATAATGTTCATACATTTTTTCTACTGTGGACCGATCCACCTTTTCTATCTGACCTGTCGATAGTGGTGTGCTATCCTCTATTTGTGTGATATCTTGAAAAATATCTACATTTTTATAATATATGTTAATTTGTACCCGTTATGAAGTTGCATTTTTACCTTTACTAACTCTTGTCATATCTATTTACTCTTGGTTGGGACACCATTTACTAGAATTACAAGTCACTCTTCCAAATTACTCTGTACCCCTATAGTTTCAATATTTTCCATAAACTCTAATGGCAAGTACACAATTCTACCTCTTAAATGTTCCTGGAGCTCAGTTGGAGGTAATTGCCCTGTCATTGGTTCCATACGAACTATAGTTTGAAATGGATGTATACATTGAATTAGTATGGATCCATAAACATTCTAATCTTTAAGTACTTCTGGAATAGGTCCCAAATTTAAGTTGTTGTGTACTGCTCTAGCAGGCATTTCTTATTTATTATTATAGCAGTACTTACATATAACTTGCCAGGTGGACAAATCAAACTGTTCCTCTAACAGCAAATTCAAACCACTTATCATTATTCTCTTTTTTACTTTTAATGTACAAATCAAGATTACGGGCTTGACTTTTGTAGTGAGTGCATCAATAACATATACAAACACAGTTTGGTTTCTCGGAACTCAATGTGTTAAAGGTTGTAATCCCTTTTTGAAAACTACCAACAGTAATACCTATGACCCGTTCTGCAACTCCTGTTGATACCAACGCTTCATAGTCCCTGCGCTCCTGTTCAGGGCCAAAAAAACAAAACTGTACATCATCACAAACCATTTCTACCTCTATTACAGTACCATGAAAAAGAGCTCTATTTATTTCTCCTAAATGTACAACATAGTAAAGTCTTCTAACAAAAGTTATTATTTTTGAGTGGTACACACCTAACTTTCTGAAATGATAAAAGCTGCTTTGACGCACTTTTTTTGATAGGCAAGGTAGTGAGTGCCCTTTTAAATTAGCATGCTTTCTTACTTTGCAGTGATCTAATCCTTGCAAAGTAGCTATTTTCTGTTTCAAACTTCTGCAAGGAAACATTTGGAGGACATTTCTCAATATATCAAGTGATTGTTGTTGAATTCTGCAAACACTACTGCAATTCCATTTGTACACATGGACCTGTCTATGCCTAAATTGCACCTCTTCAGCAATCACTTCCTCTACATTTCTGGGTACCATTACTTCTTTTGGAATAGGAGTACCATTTTTCATCTCATAACATCGCCCAGATTCATCAACTGCATGCACAAATGTGTTGTCTTCCAAAAGCCTTCTTCGTTAAAGTATAGCTCAGTGCTCGAAATATGTATCAATTCACCTCTAAAAACTTTGCAAAAGTTACTTCTATTAACACATCATTTCTTTTGTATCGGTCTTCTCATAGATAATACTATTTTATTCATTGTCTTTATTCTGTTTAAAAACAAGATAAATAGCTCCTTCTTCTGAGCAAACACCTTACCAACTGGTGCAAAGCAGAAATATTGACGGAGAAATATCGTGAGACATATATATCGCAAAAATATTGTGGGGAAGAAATATCGACAACAGAAATATCATTGACAAGAATATCAACTGACAGGTAAGTAATATCGATTACAAAAATATTGACGTTTTAAATATCGTTTACAAAAATATAGATGAAAAAAATATTGAATTATTAATAATAATATGTATTTTAATGTTTTTCATGAGAATTGGTTGTCATTTTATTATATGTTTTAAAATGTTACTAGTTATTCATTTATTTTAATTTTGCATTTTTAGTTCCGTAGTGGGTTGTGGGTTTATAGGGGAATAGGGTGGGAAGTAATTTAACTATATAACATTAATTGAATAATTAATGTGTTAATTGATTAATTAATAATAGTGTAATAATGAGTTGCTTATTAATTTCAATTAGTCAATTAATACTTAATTATGTTAATTGTTCAATTAATTTTAGGTGTGTGTTTTGGTGTTTATATGTGTAAATGATGTGAAGGGTGGTAAGTAATTCTTTTTTTATTGATTAATTATTAAATATTTATAAATTAATTTCCAATAATTAATTAGTAATTATTAATTTTAATTATGTAATTAATTGTAGGTGTGTGTTGTGAATATTGTAGTGTTAATTAATGTGTAATTAATCATTTTGTATTATCTTTGTTCATAATAATATATTTAAATTCATATATTAATTATGTTAATATTGGAAATTAAAATGTTTGATGTTTTTGTGTCTATTGTTGTGGGATTCAGCGCTTTCCCTACTGTTGCACTCACTGGAGTGGGAATAGTAATTTTTACCCCTCTGCTATCCAACGTTTTCCCTACTGTTGCACTCACTGAAGTTGGAATAGTAATTATTACCCCAACGCTATCCGGCGCTTTCTCTACTGTTGCACTCACTGGAGTGGTAATTGTCATTTTTAGCTCTCCACTGTCCTGCGCTTTCACTACTATTGCACTCACTGGAGTGGGAATAGTTATTTTTACCCCTATGCTATCCATGCTATCCATCACTTTCCCTACTGTTGCACTCACTGGATTGGGAATAGTAATTTTGACCCCTCCGCTATCCAGCGCTTTCCATACTGTTGCACTCACTGGAGTGGGAATAGTCATTTTTACCCCTCCGCTATCCAGCGCTTTCCCTACTGTTGCACTCACTGGAGTGGGAATAGTATTTTTTTTACCCCTCCGCTATCCAGCGCTTTTCCTACTGTTGCACTCACTGGATTGGGAATAGTAATTTTGACCCCTACGCTATCCAGCACTTTCCCTACTGTTGCACTCACTGGAGTGGGAATTGCAATTTTTACTCATACGTTATCCAACAATTTCCCTACTGTTGCACTCACTGGAGTGGGAATAGTAACTTTAACCCCCTCGCTATCCAACGTTTTCACTACTATTATTTTTATTTTGTTAATAAATGTATGTTTTATTCTTTTTCAATAGTTTAATGTGTTAATTAAATATAGAATATTTTATTTAATTTTAAATTATTTATATATGTGTATATTTTATTTTTATATAATTAAAAAAGTTTATAAATTAAATAAAGATAATAGTTAATAAAATGTATTTTAGTAAATATATGTATATGTACGAATTATTTTGTGTTTATATTTATTAAATTAAATTTATTAGTTATAATTACTTAAAATATATATTAACTGTAATTTATTTTGTTAATACAATTAATATTGTTTAATTCATTTTATTTAAGTTATGTAATTTTTTTAAGCCGATATTTTTCACTTCTATATTTTTTACATCAATATTTTTGTGTCGATATTATTGTACTTACCTGTTTAAGTATAGGAAGTTGATATTTTTGTTATCAATATTTTTACATTGATCGTTTTTTAATCGATATGTTTAACATCGATATTTTAACATGGAACCTTATCAACTATCCCTTCAACATATCCCATTTGTCTGATTGCTTGTGTTCTTCTTTTATACTTCTTCATAGGTGCTAATAAATTGTGAATTACTCTACTATGGAATATTCAAGGAACATACACATTCTAATTTCCCTGAAGTGCCTCTGCTTTCTGGTTAAAGTCTCTTCTTTTTTCGACAATTTCTTACTTTTGATATGAGAGACTTTTTGTCCTTTTTTAGTTAATGTTATACTTTCTTTTTGTTTACTTGTTTTTGCACAGTTTCCAGTTTTGCATAAACAATTTTTAAAAATGTCCTTGTCCTCTTACCAGCAGTTTTTTTCTCTTTGACCACCTTTTCAGTATTTCGCCCCTTTTGTTTTTCAGTTCTGAGGAGATGGTGTGTTTGCTGATGTTTCTTTCTTCTCTGACTTTAACTCTCTGTAGTTAACTAGATATTGATGCCTGCAAAAAAAACAGAAGCACCTTTACCATTTAATTATGCTGCATCAGATTAAAGTTTTTAACCATTTAGTTTATATGAGCGCATATTGCTCAGTGAATTTATAGACTACATGTGTTACCTTTTCACATATCAACCTCCCCTATGGCCTAGTTACAGACTATCTCAGTGGTTCTTATATCTAGCAGAAGATCAGATATGTGTTGTGTAGGAATTTAAAATATGAAGATTTGCCTATCAGTAAAACTGCATCCATAGACTAAGGTGTACAAGGCTCAAAACATGATGGAACGGTTACTTCTCAGCATGTTAATCATGAAAGTGTTAGTCCTTTAGCAGATATGTGAATAAATGTCTGAGACCACATCTGGGGCTGTGATTGCATATGTATGTAAGTTTGTGGGTACATGATTGCCTCTCTTCATAACCACAAGGGTTATCTAAATGTGTCTGAAAATGGCTGCATGGTTTGCCTCCTGTATGTCTTAGTCAGTGTTAGTTATTGTAGGTGTGTGTGCAACTGCCTTCATTAGCGATACGTAGATATCACTTGTGCCTCTCTATATCAGTGAATATTTAGGTACTTCTCTCACTATGTCAGTGGGTGTGTTAAAGTGTGGATGGCAGGATGGATGTTTAATGGGGCACATAAGTCTGTATGAGTGCATATAGCTCACTGAATCTTTACACTACATGTGCTACCTTTTAGGCATATA
Source organism: Lissotriton vulgaris (assembly GCF_964263255.1). Taxonomy (NCBI): domain Eukaryota; kingdom Metazoa; phylum Chordata; class Amphibia; order Caudata; family Salamandridae; genus Lissotriton; species Lissotriton vulgaris. Next base: position 148,740 of record NW_028244484.1, read on the forward strand.
GTCTACCCTATAGCCTAACTACAGTCTATCTCAGTGGTAGCTTATATCTAGTTGAGTTTTTACCTTGTGTAGGAGTTTAAAATATAATGTTTGCCTCTTGCATGTGTTAGTAAGTATTAGGTTATTTAAGCGTGTGTGCATATGTATCCATGTTTAGGAGGTCCTGTCACAGTCTGTATTAGTGTTTTAGTGTCTGTACTTGTATATTTAGGTATGTCAGATTAATGGATGGCAGGTGCATGTATAATTGGGCACATATGTCTGTAGGAGCGCATATAGCTCACAGAAAGTTCAGAGTACATTCTCCTTTTAAGTGCACAGCATACTGCAATATGGCCTAGCTACAGCCTACCTTAGTGGTCATCTATATGTGGTACAAGAGGAGTTTACACCTTGTGTAAGAAGACAGCATTAGCAGTAAACCTGCATTCACAAGCTCAAGTGTGCAAGGCATGAGACATTATGCAAGAGCTACTTTTCTGCATGTTAGACTTGAAAGTGTCCGTTTTTTACCAGATATATGAATGAATGTCTCAGTTCATATCTGGCACTGTCATTGCATGTGTATATAAGTTTGTGGGTAAGGGGCTCTCATTTAATGTTTGTGTAAGTTTCTGGGTAAATTACTGCCTTTCTTCATAGCCTCTATGGTTATCTTAATGTGTCTGTAAGGGGCTGCAGTGTTTGCCTCCTGGATGTGCTTCTAAGTTTTAGGTTTTTTATGCTGTCTTTACAACTGCCTTTATTAGCTCCACATACACTACACTTGTGCCTCTATAGATCAGGAAATTTGTAGGTGCTTCTGCCACTATGGCAGTCAGTGTTTTAGTGCTTGTGTGCTATTCCACTGATATATATTCCAGCAACAACAAGCGCTCCATCTGTCACGTTATCCAGGCCACACCAGCAATACTTGTAAAATTGTTCTTTAATGGAAAAAATTAATGGGCATGACGCGTTTCGAGTCTATGACTCTTTCTCAAATGCCATCAGCTGCACAGTCAGTGGGTTCATTCGGATTTAAATAACGGGACTCTTAAACATTGAAAAAGGACCAAGGGGCAGATTTATGTTAACTGGCGCATCCCCAGGGATGCGCCAGTTAACATGCACCACAGTGCGCCACAGCTCCGCCAGCCATGGTGCGCCGCATTTATAATGCGGCGCACCATGGTGCAAAAACGGCACAGATGTGTGACGCATCTGTGCCGGAAATGTGCCGCATTGCTGGAGTTGCGTCGCAAGCGCGACGCAGCTCCAGCAAGGCTCGGGGGTGCCCCATTTTAACAATGCTGCGTCAAGACCTACACCTGCTTCAAGCAGGCGCAGGCTTTTGACGCAGCATTGGCTTAAAAGTGACTGAGTGAAATCTCATAGATTTCACTCAGCCACTTTTGCGAGGCGCACCTACCCCGGAACGCCCACTCTGCGCCGGAACGCCCACAAGCGGCGCAGGGCTTTACAACGTGACGCATCTGCCTAGATGCGTCACGTTGTAAATCGTTCGTAGGGATGCGCCACGTTTACGCCGCCTTGCCTGACGCAACAGCGGCGTAAACGTGGCGCAAGGGCCTCATAAATCTGCCCCCAAGTCCATTTCTTCCAGATTAAAGGAACAGTTCATTTTTGTGTCTTTTCCGTTTTTCCCGCTGTATTTTCCGTTTCCTCCGACGGGACTTCAATTCCCAAAATGCTCCACAACTGTTCCGCAATTTTTTCACTGGATTCCAATGTTGATGACGGTAAAACCACACTTCTCACATCATGTACTGAGTGCAATACATGCTTTTTAAAGGAAAGTTCTGTATCTCAGTCACGATATGCAGATAATAGTTTCACTACCACTTGCGCAGCTTTCATTTTTCAAGGCCACTGCCTTCAGTACGCCGTGCTTCGGAAGATTCCTCTACAAATCCTGGCTGCTGATGAAGTCCATTCACCCAGTTTGAGGCGGGCCTCACATAGTGGCCCTTCCGTCATGTACTTTGTTCATGTGCCTTTCGCAGCCGGGGGGCACTCTTTAAACAAGATTCGCGCTTCCGTTTCTTAACCTCACCAGCAATACTTGTAAAATTGTTCTTTAATGGAAAAAATTAATGGGCATGACGCGTTTCGAGTCTATGACTCTTTCTCAAATGCCATCAGCTGCACAGTCAGTGGGTTTATTCGGATTTAAATAACGGGACTCTTAAACATTGAAAAAGGACCAAGTCCATTTCTTCCAGATTAAAGGAACAGTTTGTTTTTGTGTCTTTTCCGTTTTTCTCGCTGTATTTTCAATCCTAATAGCAAAGTTGTGTACCAATTCTTATTTAAGGTGATCTTTTAACCCCCAAGTGTTAATAAATTGCAGGTTCCTTTGCTATATTTTCAGATTAAGTTTCCGTTTCCTCAGACGGGACTTCAATTCCCAGAATGCTCCACAACTGTTCTGCAATTTTTTCACTGGATTCCAATGTTGATGACGGTAAAACCACACTTTTCACATCAAGGCCTGGTGTGGCCTGGATAACGTGACAGACAGAGCGCGTGTTGTTGCTGGAATTTACAGAAGTGTCTGACACACTTCAAACCGGGCCCGGTCCGCAAGGGAGAGGCATATATATATATATATATATATATATATATATATATATATATATATATATATATATATATATATATATATATATATATTCACTCTTACAAAACAAGAGAAATTCAGCCGTTATAGTTAGCTGAGCTAACTATAACTTGCGCCCTGTAATGCACTGCTGATGATGTCACACATTACATCACTCATGACAGGGTCAGTGATATCACTGATGTATACACTGATGACATCATCCACTTAATCTCAGATGTACTTCCTCACACCCTAATATAACCTTTCATACACCCACTATAAATTACAGACTACCATTCTCGAAACCATAGACACACCAATACAAGTTAGTACATACCCACTCAGTGATTCATAGGTCAATAAACACATCCACCCACTCATCCACACAGTCACTCATACACGCAGTCACTCATCAATACAGCCACAGATACATGCACTCATACAACAATACAGACACTCACACACCACTACTCACCCATAGAGCTACTCACACACCTAGTCAGTCACCCAAAGAGTTAATCTCACTGCCATTTACTCACATATACAGTTATACACACACCACCTCACTTATTCATACAGATACTAAAACATACTTACTCTTTCATACAATCACTGTCACAAGCACACACTCATCCATACAGCCACTCTCACATTCACTCACTCTCACATACAGTCACTTATATACTCCAACACTCACATATACTGGCTTTCACATATGTAATTACACATATACCACTGAGAAATCCATTCACTCACGAACACGGCCATACGCATACTCACTCAGCCATATAGTCCCTTGCAGACTCACTCATGAACCCATACACCCAGTGAATAACCCACACGAACATCCATACAGGGAGTCACACACAACCCCACCTATCCACACAGGCACTCAGGCACCCATACAGGTACTCTGAAAACCAATCATTAACCCATATAGACACTCATGTAGCTACTCACCAACCCATACAGCCAACTGACAGACTGATACAGACATTCACATAGATTAGTCATTTACCCATGCATTCACTAAGACATGTTTAATCACTCACTTATACAGACAGTCACGCACCCACTAAATCATCCATTCAGACATTAATACACCCACTCATTCTTCAATACACCTTGGTGTATATGTATATAACATTCTTAAACTTTTTTAGAAACACTCACAACCCAGGGATAATGTCATCAGTGATGTCATTTGAGATGTAATCAGGGATGTCTTCACTGATGTCACTGACCCTGTGCGTGTTGGGTTGGGGGATGAAGTGCCCTAACCTCTTGAGGGTACCTGGGGGACAACTATCCCTCCTGTTACCTCCTGTAAGCCACACACAGTTGGATTGCTGAGTAGTAGTCAGAAGCCATGCCCCCTTTTTACACCACTCTTCAAACGAGGTTCCTGGCGCACTGCTACTTGGGGGATAAAGTCCACTTTAGTCCGGAGGTCCTCAGGACACAAGGGGACCTCATCGCCCAACCACCAGTGCGCCAAGAAGCACGATTGCAGAGTGGTGAAAAAAGGGGCGTGGGCTCCTACCACCTCCCAGCAATCCAGATGTGGAGGGCTTACTGGAGATACCTGGTGGGCTAGTTGGCCCCTAAGGAGCCTCAGCTGTGATGGGGACTTTATTCCCCTGCCAAGGATGTGCCAGGAGGTGTGTTTGCAGTGTAGTGGTGAAAGGGGGCAGGGCTTCCGGCAAGTTGCAGGTTTTTCTATTTTTGTATTTTATTTCAGAAAGGGAGCTGTGTAGCCCCCCTTTTCTGAAAGGGAGCTGTGTATCCCCCTTTTCTTAGTGCTTTTGGGCCCCGGGAGACCCATCCCCAGAGCCTGGCCCATTTTTAAATTGTTTTAAAATTTAAATGGGGGTGCGTGGTCACCTGCCCATGATGATTTCGGTCCCGGGGACCACATCCCCGAGGCCCGGTCAATTCTTTTAAAAATAAATGTTAAGGGAGGGGAGCCGAGGGGCCTCTCCCCCAGGCCATTTTTGGGCCCCGGGGACCCATCCCCCAGAGCTTGGCCATTTCTTTACATTTATTTTAAGGGAGTGGGGCCATGCGAACCCCCTTCCTAGGCCATTTTTGGCCCTGGGAACCCCATCTCCGGGGCATGGCCTCTGTGTTGAGGACGCTTGTTAAAGAATTACAAATGCATTCAAAGATGTGCCTAGTGAACCCTTAGTGGCCATCTCTGAATATATTTGTAATATTTGAATAAATAAAAATGTTCAAGTTGGATACTGTGAATGCACGAGCACTTGTGACATCTATCTAACTCAATAAAGCATTGGGCAAGCCAATAGGTTTCACTGCAAAGAACTGTTAGGTTTGTCAATTCGTATTACAATAATGTTTGCACGTTTCCTTCTTTTTGGTGATTATGTTGAAAGACTGCATTTTTTGTATCCTTCGTGATTGGTTAGTATACCCGTGCTGGATACTTTTTCTGTGATCACCGTTAAAAGTGAAACAGAAAATGAATGTGTTACATTATGTTTTTCTCTGGAGTGGGCTGCCAGTTTCAGTTTTTACAGGTAGGTCGCTTAGCTGCAGACTTATCTGTGGACTCAGCTCTGCAGCACATGGAAATGTGGGGAGAATGGGTGGATCCGGCCCAGGGCTTTTAATTTTGATTGTTACCTGGAGCCATCTTCAAAATGATAAATAAGGTCAGTTTTGGGTACCTTACACATGTTTTTTATGCAGATAATTTTTATTAGGTCTCGCCTATCCCATTCCGCAAGGAATGGATAGGGGAGAATTATAGGGTTGGATCAGGAAAGCTAAACCAGGCGGCGGATTTCGACGAGTGCATGTGTCCGTGCACGCACTTCCATCCGCCTGCCTAACATCATTGCCACCAGCAGCATTTCTCCTCCCCTAATTATTCACTCCCCACGGCCGGCGGTACTTTCACTTTCATGTCCGCCAGGCCGTGTCTCGCATTTCTCCTCCCCACATTTACAGTTCTCTACCTCGTTCACTTCTTAGATGCTTCTTAATGCTGTTGTCCTTAACTCATCCATAACTAAATTGTGTTGATTACTTGTTTTCATTCACTTCTTTCACGGCCGTGAGGCCGTGCTTCAAAGGGATCCGCTCCCCCGCCCCCTGCTTTAAGTAAAAGCTTCTTTTGGCGCTTTTTTGTTTTGTTTGTTCTGTTGCATCTGTGGATTCACTCCCGCAATGCCAAAGCTTGTTTAGAAATTAACGCTTGAAATCACCCATCTGTGTGATGTTGGCATACTTATTTACGGTGTGGTTTGTATGCAGGGCCACATAATTCCGGCTTCACGATCCCATCACAGCCCCAAGCCATTGAGGTTTATTTTACAGAAACGTGAGCTCCTTTCCGTTTTGAGCAGTGGATTCTTCAAAAACACGGGCTGTACTAATTTATCCCACCTCTTGCGCGGTAATTAATTCGCGGGGCAGTGCTGTGAAATGGATTTTTGAAAGAAGTCACCAGCGGAAAGACAATGGTTACTTGATGTTGCTTTTTGTCGGACGAACAATCGTTAAGGTGTAATACCACCGCTCTAAACAATTCCACATATTAGAGCGTCCCCAGTCAATCAATAAAGTTAGCATTCCTCCGTTCATTTTAGTGGTTCTGTGCAAGCGATTGTCAAAAATACACTCTACACACTGAAGCTTTACTCCTTCCTTGCCACTCTCATATCAGTGTTCGGCATTTGTTGACTACTGCTCCAAAAATGTATGCAAAGCCCGATATTTGTATTGTGCATTTCAATGTATGTGTAGGGTAGCTTCTGAAGCAAGAGTGGTGCACACAGTACGAAGTGACAGGTTAAGATCCATGACACCGGAATGAACCACCTACAAGGGACTTGGTGAAAGTTGTGTGCATGATGTGACATTTATGCATAAACACATACACACAAACATGTATATACACACCCCACACAGACATACACAACACACACTACACAACACATACCCTGCAGTCAGTCACAAACACATACACACACCAACAAACAATACACCAAAGCACACACACTCAACCAAACACGTCAACACACACACACCAGGTACAAACATATCTTCTCTCTCTCTCACACACACACCAAAACACACACCCTGCACACACGTAGACACACACAGTCACATGCACACACAGACATACACAACAAACACTACACAACACATGCAGTCACACACCACACACAGAAGGACACACACTCACACAGACATATCAACACACATGCACATAATCTGGCTCCCTCTCACACACACACACATAGGCACATGAAAACATAGACCACACACCGTGTAAACTCACACACAGCAGACTGACATACCACACACACACAAACACTCACACACAACAATACTTTGAGTGATGCTCCTACTTGCATGCAATAAGCTATAACAACATACCTAAAAACCTGGTGCGTCAACAACACATACATTGGGCATTCTTTTTAGGACTTTCTAAGTTACATGGCATCTGGCATCGACTTGAAAGCCAGCGTGCTCCCGGCCTCACTTCCTACTCCCCCTCTTACAGCAATTAACTTTCGTTCGCACTGCCATCTGCTTTGCTTTTTTTTGTTCCTGCCTTTTGTCATGGCACCTCTCACAACTGCCCCTCCCCCTCCCCCACCACAACTACAGAGCGCCCAGATTTCGACCGAATTAAGAGACATTTCACTTTGTGTTACGATTGTGCTTCTTCACTTGTTGTGTTGTTTGTTGTCAGCTGACTTGTCTTGCCTTCTGCTCCCCTGATTGCCCTCGTTTTCTTGGCTTCTGCCTCCCTGATTGTACTCGGTTTTTGGTCTTGTCTTGCCTTCTGCTACCCGGATTGACCTCGTTTTCTTGCGTTCTGCTTCCCTGATTGTACTTTTTTTCTTGCCTTTGGCTCCCCCACTCCATCCATCCATCCATCCCCCCACTCCATCCATCCATCCCCCCACTCCATCCATCCAACCATCCATCCATCCCCCCACTCCATCCATCCATCCATCCCCCCACTCCATCCATCCATCCCCCCACTTTATCCATCCATCCCCCCACTCCATCCATCCATCCCCCCACTCCATCCCTCCATCCCCCCACTCCATCCATCCATCCATCCATCCCCCCACTCCATCCATCCATCCCCCCACTCCATCCATCCATCCATCCCCCCACTCCATCCATCCATTCATCCCCACACTCCATCTATCCATCCATCCCACTCCATCCATCCATCCCACTCCATCCATCCATCTCTCCATCCCCCCACTCCATCATCCATCCATACATCCATCCCCTCCATCCATCCATCGATCCCCCACTCCATTCATCCATCTGACTCCATCCATCCATCCGTCCCATTCCATCCATCCCTCCCCCTACTCCATCCATCCATCCATCCCACTCCATCCATCCATCTCCATCCATCCCACTCCATCCATCCCCCACTCCATCCATCCACCCTCCCACTCCATCCATCCATCCATCCCACTCCATCCATCCCCCCACTCCATCCATCCATCCCCCCACTCCATCCATCCATCCATCCATCCATCCATCCCCCCACTCCATCCATCCATCCCCCACTCCATCCATCTATCCATCCCACTCCATCCATCCATCCCCCCACTCCATCCATCCATCCCCCCACTCCATCCATTCATCCCCCCACTCCAACCATCCATCCCCCCACTCCATCCATCCATCCATCCCCCCACTCCATCCATCCATCCATCCCCCCACTCCATCCATCCATCCATCCCCCACTCCATTCATCCATCCCCGTACTCCATCCATCCATTCCCGCACTCCACCCATCCATTCCCCCACCCCACACTCCATCCCTCCCCCGCCCCACACTCCATCCCTCCCCGCCCCCCACTCCATCCCTCCCCCACCCCACACTCCATCCCTCGCCCACACTCCATCCCTCACCCACACTTCATCCCTCGCCCACACTCCATCCCTCGCCCTCTTGCCCTGCCTCTATCTCTCACCCTGCCTCTATCTCTCGCCCTCCCTCTATCTATCTTTCGCCCTCCCTCTATCTATCTATCGCCCTCACTATCCATCGCATCACCACAGCATCACACAGCACCTCCACAGCACTACTACAGCACCACTCAGCACCACGACAGCACCACTCAGCACCACCACAGCATCACTCAGCACCACCACAGCACCACTCAGCACCACCACAGCACCACTCAGCTCCACCACTGCATCACTCAGTGCAACCACAGCATCACTCAGCACAACCACAGCATCACTCAGCGCAACCACAGCATCGCTCTTCATAACCACAGCATCTCTCAGCACCACCACAGCATCACTGGTTCAAATATGCTCTCTCAATGTTTCAAGCTTTATTACAAATGTCACAAAAAGATGTTAATATTTCACTTCTGTTCTTGGATTTTCGTCACAATAAAATATACTGAACATAATCTTCACAAAAGTTATTTACAAAAGTTTAAGCTATTGCCATTATAAGTTACAATCACTTTTATATAAGTATTCATTATTTTTAAGAATTAAAAGCCATTGTTATTTGTAATATCAATACATCTAAGTCACGTAAATACAAAACATTTTGCATTACAAATGCTATAGGTGTCACATTTGCGAAAGGTATAACTATTGACATTGTAAATGACAAAGCTATTAATTTAGCTATTTTCAAAAACAACACATAAACAAAAAAATTGTCATTTACAAGACCAATAGCTCAAACTTTCCTAATGCGAGACCTATTGCATTGCAAATGCTTGTTTTCAGTGGACGATGTTGTCCAGTATGTTTCAAATGCAATGGATTTTGTTTGCAGCTGTCAGTAATAAAATATGTCTTTTTCAACTTGATGTTATATATTTATTACTTCTGTGATTAAAATGCGAACAAGAAATTTTCTAAAACAATACAATTGATTGTGTTGTTATTTTTGGTGAAAAGAGGTATAGGGGTCAACAACTATATGTGTTCCTACCCTATAAATGCACAATCCTTGAATGGGCAGTACCATATTTTTGCCAAGAAAACAGATAGCAGCCCTTACAGGTCTAAAATAGGTAAGGAATGTTAATTTCACTTCTGACATGCGCACATTCTATCGAGGTCAGTCAAACCAACCATTGCACATAAAAAACAGAAATGTCCCCCCACACTTGGGCAGAATGTGACATCAACAATGTGATTTGCCAAGATGGATCACCATTCTGAAGGCCTCTTCTTGGAAATGCCATAGGTGAAGACACGATCACCCTGCCACCATGACCTGGCAGTCTGCCATCATTTCCAGGCCTCGCCTAGGCAGCACATGCGCTCTCTCGTTGAGACATTCTGTGTTCAGTATATGGAGTTTCATTCCGCCCCTCGCTGCTGATTTGTTTTGTGTGTTATTCCTAAAAGCTTGCTTTTGGTATGTTTTATTGTTCTTGTCTGTCCCACCTTCTTTTTAAAAATCTTTTTTTTTTATTTGCATTTTATTATAACTCAACATCACAATCATGTCATTAACAGTATACATTCCCAGATCCTCCACCCCCCCTTCCCAGTGTTGTACATTTCTGACAAAATTCAGTACAAACCGACTCAACCTCCATAACATCGTTATATAATTATCTCTTAGCATCCTCCGCAATGTCTTCCTGGATGTGCTCATGCAGTTGTGCAATTAGTACTCAAACCACCTCCCTCATATCCCCCCATCCAATCCATGATAGTGTCGCCATCTGGACCAGACCCTACGGAATTTCTCCGGGCACCCCCTAGCCTTGTAAGTCACTCTCTCGGCGGCCATGTACAGGTCCAGCCTTCTCCTCCATTCCTATAATCCCAGAGGTTCCGGCAATCCCCAGTGTTTCGCTATGTCTCTTTTTGCTACCACAAGCGCCAATACAAGGAAGGTTAGTAGGGGTCTCGCTAGGTCCAAGTCATTAGTCATACCCAGTAGGGCCAGCCTGGGTTCCGGCCGGAGAGGGATCCTCATGACCTCACCTAGTTTTCATAAAGATGTGGGTCCAGTAGGTATGAATCAAAGGGCATGTCCACATAAGGTGATAAAAGTCTCTGTCCTCTAGTTTACATCTAAGGCATCTCTTGTCATCCGTTTTCCCCATCCTATGGAGTCGCACCCTGTCATAGCAGGTTCTGTGGAGTACATTAAATTGGATAAGGCGCAGTCTGGACTTAATTGCTACCTCCCTGGGATGCATTAATACCATGTCCCAGTCTAAATCGTCCATATCCCCCACCTCGGTTTCCCATGTCCGTCTAAGCTTGGTCAGATCGCCTAACATGTTATTTGTTAAGGTTTTATATGTGAGTGAGACTGCCTTCCCCTGAATCTGTTCTTGTAGAAGTCGTCCCTCCAATGGTGCGTACTCAGGGAGCTCAGTTAAATGGATGTTTTGCGCCCGCCAAGCATGCCGCAGTTGTGCGTATTTGAAAAACTGTGAGCGATGTAAACCGAATTCCGTCTCCAGTGCCACAAAGGACTTCAGTTACCCCTTGGCAATCACATCCCCTATGGAGGAGATGCCTATGTCATCCCACCTTTGGAAACCTTTCAGTTTGTTTAGTTCGGTTAACCACTTGCAGTGCCAAAGCGGCGTCTGCCGTGTAGGTTTCTTCTCCCATCCCGTGTGTTTTGTGGCTTTATTCCATGCGAGTAAGGTGATGACCATTGCCGGGATTTAGCGGCTCCCGTCTAACGCCCCCGTAGAGATAGTATAGTAAGTTTCGTGATGACAATTTATGTCTCTCAAGGGCATAAGTGGGATGATCTGCCGAAGCGTGCAACCAGTCGTTGATCGGGCGATGTGTTCCGTCCAATAGTAGGCTTCCAGATTCGGAAGTGAGATCCCCCGCTGTACTGGTGTCTCTGGAGAGTAGACAGTGCCACTCTAGGTTGTTTACCCAACCAGAGGAAAGCCCTCAGATCCGCGTGTATCCAGGATAGCACCTTGTCTTGGAGTGGGTAGTACTCATTCTGTATGGCATATAAATACTTAGGTAGGATAATCATCGTATATATTGCCGCTCGGCCTAGAAGTGTGAGTGGAAGCTCAGATAATTCGTGAGTGGAAGATAAGATAATTCGTTCTAGGTTTCGTTGGAACAACAGTTTTCGATCAAGGGTTATATAGACTCCGAGGTATTGGAAACCCTCCACTGTTGTCAGCAGTCGCCCTGGAAGTGTCGCCCAGTCGCCCTTCCCCCTGGGATCATAAAGGATCGATTTGTGCCAGTTAATTCGGTATCCCGCGTGTCTACCATATTGCTCTAGTTCTTGGAACAGTTCCGGAATAGTTGTCTCCGGATTTGGTAATATACAACAGGATATCGTCCGCGTACAGGGATATTCTCTCTTGTGCAGAGTCCATCTCAGCCCTTCTGAAACCTCCAATGTCTATATTTTGTCGGATCCTAGCGGCCAGTGCCTCAATAGTGAGTGCAAAGAGGAGGGGTGATAAAGGGCATCCCTGTCGGGTTCCTCTCTGGATCTGGAATTCCCGTGACAATCTCCCATTCACTTTTACTCTGGCCCTAAGTTGAGTGTACAGGAGCTGTAGCCATTTCTGGTACTTTGGGCCAAATCCAAACTTTTGCAAGATTCCCTCGAGAAACGGACAATGAACAGCATCGAAGGCCTTCTCGGCGTCTAGGGAAAGAAACCAATGTGATTCCTCCCTTCCCTGCACTTCCTGTAGCCAGTTGTGGGTACTTCTGAGATTCAGTCTGGTAGCCCTGTCTGGTAAAAAAACCCATCTGATCCAAGTGTATAAGATCCGGTATCACGGCCCGTAGTCGTAACGCCAGTATAGTCGCTAGGAGTTTCACCTCTGTGTTTATGAGGGAAATGGGGCGATATGATGCGCAATCCTCCCGTGGTTTCCCCTCCTTGCATATAGGGATTATTGTCCCCATGGCGAGGTCCTGGGGGAGTCTCCCGTCCTGGAAGGCCTCTTCGAAGAGTCCTTTCAAATGGCGATCCAGGAGGTCCACTGTGCGTTTGAAAAACTCAGCCGGAAAGCCATTCGGTCCCGATGTTTTGCCCGGTCGCAATCTGGTCAGGGCGCCAGATATGTCATCTAAGGTAATGTCAGACTCCAATGCCTTAAGGGCCTCAGGATACAGGGTGGGCAGGTCCGCTTGCTCCAAGTAGTTTAGGGCATCCTCACTTGTCCCCAAATCCCTAGCTGTGTAGAAGAGTTCATAGTGTGTGGCAAATGCCTCAGCAATTTGAGAGTCGGAACGAACAATTTTCCCCTCTGGGTCTCTAATATGATCTACCCACCTAGCTGCTTGCTCATTCTTACTCAGCCATGCCAGCAGTTTGCCTGACTTGTCCCCCACGTCATATAGGCGATGGAGGGTGGCCAGGGCCTGAGTTTTAGCCTCTCCGGTCACTAGTTCCCTATAATGTTTCTGGCGATCAATTAGTCTTCTGAGAGTCTCAGTATTCCTTGAGGTCTGGTAGTCCCTTTCCAGCCCTAGGATAGTCGGTTCCAATTCAACCACCTCCGACCGGAGTTTTCTCCTTTCCTCCGCCAGCCTGTTTTGTATCCTGTCCCGCATTACTGGCTTTAACGCCTCCCAGAAGGTCACCATAGAGTCGACCGTTCCCTCATTTTCCGCAATATATACTGCCACATCAGCTCTCAGGCCTCTCAGCACATTAGCATTCTGCAGGTCCCACGCTGCCAATCGCCAGGAAGCCCCCTCATTACCCCGTTCCAATCCCAGTTTTGCCAGCAATGGGGAGTGGTCGGAAATCCCCCTCGCGTTGTACTCTGTGGTGTCATCTACTGTCAAGTATTGTCGAGACATGAAGACATAATCCAATCTCGAGAACACCTTATGCGCGCCCGAGTAATAGGAGTAGGCCATCTGATTGGGGTGCAACCATCTCCAAACATCTGTGAGCCCGATGTTGGCAATCAGTTGGGACAAGTGGGTTCGGGTCCCCTCCCTGGGCGCGGTTCCTGACCGGTCCTGCTCAATGTCCATGACGTCATTGAAATCTCCCCCCAATATTTGGATGGTGTCGGCAGTGTCTAGGAGTATGTCAGCTACTCTCTTGAGTGTGTTCGCCTGCAGCTTCGGTGGAGTGTATACTGAGATGATCGTGTATGTACGTCTATTCCACGTCCCCTTGACCCCCACATAAGTCCCCAGAGGGTCTATCCAAGAGCGGGTAATACAGAACGGGGTGGCCTTCTTTATAATGATAGCTACCCCTCTCGAGTCTGTAGTGTATCCCGCATGAGCCAATACTTTATGGCGACCCCTGGCTAAAAAGGCGCAGTTAGTCCCTTTGAGATGGGTTTCCTGCAGAAGAATTATATCTGGGTTCTGTCTTTTAATGTACGAGTTGACCAGCCCTCTCTTAATCTTATGACCAAGCCCATTTACATTCCAAGTCAGGACACTGAATCCCGTGTGGTCTTTACCTCGCGTTTTGCTGTCACCCGCCATTCAGAGGCACACAGTGATCGACGCGGTCAGAGTCCGGTGTAGAAGTGTAGCGTGGAGCAGTGAAGTGTGTGAATGCGTGTACATGATTGCCTCCCTCTCCCCCCAACCAACTCCCTCCCAACTGAACTTTGCAAAAACTCCCAACCCTGCCTTCCCCCTCTCCACCCTCTTTCCCCGTCCATCCCATTTGTACAACCAGTTACGTACAGGACTTTCGGGCAGTAAAGGTCTGTCACCCTCCCTAGAAGTAAAACTTACAACTAGTCTATCTTTAAATCTCTGGCTGTACTGCCCACAGAGTTCTCCGTACCCAGATTAGCAGGCTAGTGATGAAATAAAGCTCTCTATACAGTACGATCAGATAGGATAGACAATAACAAAGAAAAAGGGACGTGTCAACTTGCGTGTCTCTCCGCTCTAAGCCGCCTCTCAACCGTCCATGATTGTATGCCCTCATGAGTGTGAGTCTTGTACATCTCCAGGCGATGCCCCTATCTACGGGATCGGTTCTTGTTCCATCTCATTGG